>NW_027264223.1:0-29524 GCF_036320965.1 Panulirus ornatus | reverse complement strand
AAAAGAATCTGAGGTCAAAACCTTAAAGTCATATAATTAGTCGATTTAATTAGCATATTAATGTAATTTATTTTTAATATTAATTATGTAATTAGGCTTGATTTTCAAATGCAGTCTTTTTGACTCGATATCCTTAATCACCATATAGAATACCACCTATTACAAGAGTTCATTATAATCTGAAAAAAGTTAAAACATCTGAGCAAAATATTACCCAAAGGGCCCCCTGGATTTTTTTTGATTTTTTCAAAAATAGATTTTCCTGAAATTTAAATTGTAGATGCTTTTATGTCTGTTGAAAAAGAAGTAAACCAAAATTGGTTTATCAAGAATTGGCACATAATTAAAAATTAAATTTTTTTTTTTTTATCAAAAATTAAATATGTATTAACCTTAATTTTACGAAATGCAGTCTTCTGACTCTAAAATCCTTAACCACCATAGAGAATACCACATATTCCCCAAGATTTTCAGTAAAAATCTGTAGAATTGAAATCTGGCAAAATTTTACCCAAAGGCTATAGCCTTGGATTTTTCTTGATTTTTTGAAAAAACGATTTTCCTGAAATTTTAGCATAGATGCTTTTATGTCTGTTGAAAAAGAATCTATGGACAAAACCTTAAAATTCGTGTAATTAGTCGAGTAATTAGCATATTAATATAATTAATTGTAATCAATATTGAATATGTGATTAAGCGCTTAATTTTACGAAATGCAGTTTTTGACTCGATAATCCTTAATCACCATATAGAATACCACATATTCCTAGAGTTTCATTATAATCTGAAGAAGTTAAAAATCTAGAGCAAAATATTATCCAAGGCTATAGCCTGGGATTTTTCTTGAATTTTTTGAAAAAATAGATTTTCCTGAAATTTTCAGCATAGATGCTTTTATGTCTGTTGAAAAAGAATCTGTGGTCAAAACCTTAAAATTCGTGTAATTAGTCGAGTAATTAGCACATTAATATAATTAATTGTAATCAATATTAAATATGTGATTAAGCGCTTAATTTTACGAAATGCAGTCTTCTGACTCGATATCCTTAATCACCATAGAGAATACCACATATTCCCAGAGTTTCATTAAAATCTGAAGAACTTGAAAATCTGAGAAAAATATTATCCAAGGCTATAGCCTGGGATTTTTCTTGATTTTTTTGAAAAAATAGATTTTCCTGAAATTTTCAGCATAGATACTTGTACGTCTGTTGAATGAGAATCATTGGTGAAACCTTAAAATTCGTGTAATTAGTCGAGTAATTAGCACATTAATATAATTAATTATAATTAATATGAAATATGTGCTTAAGGGCTTAATTTTACGAAATGCAGTCTTGTGACTCGATATCCTTAATTACCATATAGAATACCACATATTCCCAGAGTTTCATTAAAATCTGAAGAACTAGAAAATCTGAGCAAAATATTATCCTGGGATTTTTCTTGATTTTTTGAAAAAATAGATTTTCCTGAAATTTTCAGCATAGATGCTTTTACGTCTGTTGAAAAAGAATCTGAGGTCAAAACCTTAAAATTCGTGTAATTAGTCGAGTAATTAGCATATTAATGTAATTACATTTAATATTAAGTATGTAATTAAGCGCTTGATTTTACGAAATGCAGTCTTTTGACTCGATATCCTTAATCACCATATAGAATACCACATATTCCCAGAGTTTCATTATAATCTGAAGAAGTTAAAAATCTGAGCAAAATATTATCCAAGGCTATAGCCTGGGATTTTTCTTGATTTTTTTGAAAAAATAGATTTTCCTGAAATTTTCATTATAGATGCTTTTATGTCTGTTGAAAAAGAATCTGTGGTCAAAACCTTAAAATTCGTGTAATTAGGCGAGTAATTAGCACATTAATATAATTAATTGTAATGAATATCAAATATGTGATTAAGCCCTTAATTTTACGAAATGCAGTCTTCTGACTCGATATCCTTAATCACCATAGAGCATACCACATATTCCCAGAGTTTCATTAAAATCTGAAGAACTTGAAAATCTGAGCAAAATATTATCCTGAGCAAAATATTATCCTGGATTTTTCTTGATTTTTTTGAAAAAATAGATTTTCCTGATATTTTCAGCATAGATGCTTTTATGTCTGTTGAAAAAGAATCTGTGGTCAAAACCTTAAAATTCTTGTAATTAGTCGAGTAATTAGCACATTAATATAATTAATTGTAATCAATATTAAATATGTGATTAAGCGCTTAATTTTACGAAATGCAGTCTTCTGACTCGATATCCTTAATCACCATAGAGAACACCACATATTCCCAGAGTTTCATTAAAATCTGAAGAACTTGAAAATCTGAGAAAAATATTATCCCAGGCTATATAGCCTGGGATTTTTCTTGATTTTTTGAAAAAATAGATTTTCCTGAAATTTTCAGCATAGATACTTGTACGTCTGTTGAATGAGAATCATTGGTTGAAACCTTAAAATTCGTGTAATTAGTCGAGTAATTAGCACATTAATATAATTAATTATAATATGAAATATGTGCTTAAGGGCTTAATTTTACGAAATGCAGTCTTGTGACTCGATATCCTTAATTACCATATAGAATACCATATATTCCCAGAGTTTCATTAAAATCTAAACAACTTGAAAATTTTAGTAGAATATTATCCTGGGATTTTTCTTGATTTTTTGAAAAAAATAGATTTTCTGAAAATTTCAGCATAGATGCTTTTACGTCTGTTGAAAAAGAATCTGAGGTCAAAACCTTAAAAGTCATATAATTAGTCGAGTAATTAGCATATTAATGTAATTACATTTAATATTAAGTATGTAATTAATCGCTTGATTTTACGAAATGCAGTCTTTTGACTCGATATCCTTAATCACCATATAGAATACCACATATTCCAGAGTTTCATTATAATCTGAAGAAGTTAAAAATCTGAGCAAAATATTATCCAAGGCCTTGGATTTCTCTTGATTTTTTTGAAAAAATAGATTTTCCTGAAATTTTCATTATAGATGCTTTTATGTCTGTTGAAAAAGAATCTGTGGTCAAAACCTTAAAATTCGTGTAATTAGTCGAGTAATTAGCACATTTATATAATTAATTGTAATCAATATTAAATATGTGATTAAGCCCTTAATCTTACGAAATGCAGTCTTCTGACTCGATATCCTTAATCACCATAGAGAATACCACATATTCCCAGAGTTTCATTAAAATCTGAAGAATTTGAAAATCTGAGCAAAATATTATCCAAGGCTATAGCCTGGGATTTTTCTTGATTTTTTTGAAAAAATAGATTTTCCTGAAATTTTCAGCATAGATACTTGTACGTCTGTTGACTGAGAATTATTGGTTGAAACCTTAAAATTCGTGTAATTAGTCGAGTAATTAGCACATTAATATAATTAATTATAATTAATATGAAATATGTGCTTAAGGGATTAATTTTACGAAATGCAGTCTTGTGACTCGATATCCTTAATTACCATATAGAATACCATATATTCCCAGAGTTTCATTAAAATCTGAAGAACTTGAAAATCTGAGAAAAATATTATCCCAGGCTATAGCCTGGGATTTTTCTTGATTTTTTTGAAAAAATAGATTTTCCTGAAATTTTCAGCATAGATACTTGTACGTCTGTTGAATGAGAATCATTGGTTGAAACCTTAAAATTCGTGTAATTAGTCGAGTAATTAGCACATTAATATAATTAATTATAATTAATATGAAATATGTGCTTAAGGGCTTAATTTTACGAAATGCAGTCTTGTGACTCGATATCCTTAATTACCATAGAGAATACCATATATTCCCAGAGTTTCATTAAAATCTAAAGAACTTGAAAATTTTAGTAGAATATTATCCTGGGATTTTTCTTGATTTTTTGAAAAAAATAGATTTTCTGAAAATTTCAGCATAGATGCTTTTACGTCTGTTGAAAAAGAATCTGAGGTCAAAACCTTAAAAGTCATATAATTAGTCGAGTAATTAGCATATTAATGTAATTACATTTAATATTAAGTATGTAATTAAGCGCTTGATTTTACGAAATGCAGTCTTTTGACTCGATATCCTTAATCACCATATAGAATACCACATATTCCCAGAGTTTCATTATAATCTGAAGAAGTTAAAAATCTGAGCAAAATATTATCCAAGGCCCTGGATTTTTCTTGATTTTTTTGAAAAAATTGATTTTCCTGAAATTTTCAGCATAGATGCTTTTATTTCTGTTGAAAAAGAATCTGTGGTCAAAACCTTAAAATTCGTGTAATTAGTCGAGTAATGAGCACATTAATATAATTAATTGTAATCAATATTAAATATGTGATTAAGCCTTTAATTTTACGAAATGCAGTCTTCTGACTCGATATGCTTAATCACCATAGAGAATACCACATATTCCCAGAGTTTCATCAAAATCTGAAGAACTTGAAAATCTGAGAAAAATATTATCCCAGGCTATAGCCTGGGATTTTTCTTGATTTTTTTGAAAAAATAGATTTTCCTGAAATTTTCAGCATAGATACTTGTACGTCTCTTGAATGAGAATCATTTGTTGAAACCTTAAAATTCGTGTAATTAGTCGAGTAATTAGCACATTAATATAATTAATTATAATTAATATGAAATATGTGCTTAAGGGCTTAATTTTACGAAATGCAGTCTTGTGACTCGATATCCTTAATTACCATATAGAATACCAAATATTCCCAGAGTTTCATTAAAATCTAAAGAACTTGAAAATATGAGTAAAATATTATCCTGGGATTTTTCTTGATTTTTTGAAAAAAATGGATTTTCTGAAAACTTAAGCATAGATGCTTTTACGTCTGTTGAAAAAGAATCTGAGGTTCAAAACCTTAAAAGTCATATAATTAGTCGAGTAATTAGCATATTAATGTAATTACATTTAATATTAAGTATGTAATTAAGCACTTGATTTTACGAAATGCAGTCTTTTGACTCGATATCCGTCATCACCATATAGAATACCACATATTAACAGAGTTTCATTATAATCTAAAGAAGTTAAACATCTGAGCAAAATATTATCCAAGGCCTTGGATTTTTCTTGATTTTTTTGGAAAAATAGAATTTCCTGAAATTTTCATTATAGATGCTTTTATGTCTGCTGAAAAAGAATCTATGGTCAAAACCTTAAAATTCGTGTAAATATTCGAGTAATTAGCACATTAATATAATCAATTGTAATCAATATTAAATATGTGATTAAGCCCTTAATTTTACGAAATGCAGTCTTCTGACTCTATATCCTTAACCACCATAGAGAATACCACATATTCCCAGAGTTTCATTAAAATCTGAAGAACTCGAAAATCTGAGCAAAATATTATCCAAAATATTTTTCTTGAATTTTTTGAAAAAATAGATTTTCCTGAAACTTTCAGCATAGATGCTTTTAAGTCTGTTGAAAAAGAATCTGTGGTTAAAACCTTAAAATTCGTGTAATTAGTCGAGTAATTACCACATTAATATAATTAATTGTAATCAATACTAAATACGTGATTAAGCACTTAATTTTACGAAATGCAGTCTTCTGACTCGATATCCTTAATCACCATAGAGAATACCACATATTCCCAGAGTTTCAATAAAATCTGAAGAACTTGAAAATCTGAGAAAAATCTTATCCAAGGCTATAGCCTTGGATTTTTCTTGATTTTTTTGAAAAAATAGATTTTCCTGAAATTTTCAGTATAGATGCTTTTATGTCTGTTGAAAAAGAATCTGTGGTCAAAACCTTAAAATTCGTGTAATTAGTCGAGTAATTAGCACATTAATATAATTAATTGTAATCAATATTGAATATGTGATTAAGCCCTTAATTTTACGAAATGCAGTCTTCTGACTCGATATCCTTAATCACCATAGAGAATACCACATATTCCCAGAGTTTCTTTAAAATCTGAAGAACTTAAAAATCTGAGAAAAATATTATCCAAGGGTATAGCCTGGGAATTTTCTTGATTTTTTTGAAATAATAGATTTTCCTGAAATTTTCAGCATAGATACTTGTGCGTCTGTTGAATGAGAATCATTGGTTGAAACCTTAAAATTCGTGTAATTAGTCGAGTAATTAGCACATTAATATAATTAATTATAATTAATATGAAATATGTGCTTAAGGGCTTAATTTTACGAAATGCAGTCTTGTGACTCGATATCCTTAATTACCATATAGAATACCATATATTCCCAGAGTTTCATTAAAATCTAAAGAACTTGAAAATTTTAGTAGAATATTATCCTAGGATTTTTCTTGATTTTTTGAAAAAAATAGATTTTCTGAAAATTTCAGCATAGATGCTTTTACGTCTGTTGAAAAAGAATCTGAGGTCAAAACCTTAAAAGTCAAATAATTAGTCGAGTAATTAGCATATTAATGTAATTACATTTAATATTAAGTGTAATTAAGCGCTTGATTTTACGAAATGCAGTCTTTTGACTCGATATCTTTAATCACCATACAGAATACCACATATTCCCCGAGTTTCATTATAATCTGAAGAAGTTAAAAATCTGAGCAAAATATTATCCAAGGCTATAGCCTTGGATTTTTCTTGATTTTTTTGAAAAAATAGATTTTCCTGAAATTTTCAGCATAGATGCTTTTATGTCTGTTGAAAAAGAATCTATGGTCAAAACCTTAAAATTCGTGTAATTAGTCGAGTAATTAGCATATTAATATAATTAATTGTAATCAATACTAAATACGTGATCAAGCGCTTAATTTTACGAAATGCAGTCTTCTGACTCGATATCCTTAATCACCATATAGAATACCACATATTCCCAGTTTCATTATAATCTGAAGAAGTTAAAAATCTGAGCAAAATATTATCCAAGGCTATAGCCTTGGATTTTTCTTGATTTTTTTGAAAAAATAGATTTTCCTGATATTTTCAGCATAGATGCTTTTATGTCTGTTGAAAAAGAATCTGTGGTCAAAACCTTAAAATTCTTGTAATTAGTCGAGTAATTAGCACATTAATATAATTAATTGTAATCAATATTAAATATGTGATTAAGCGCTTAATTTTACGAAATGCAGTCTTCTGACTCGATATCCTTAATCACCATAGAGAACACCACATATTCCCAGAGTTTCATTAAAATCTGAAGAAGTTAAACATCTGAGCAAAATATTATCCCAGGCTATAGCCTGGGATTTTTCTTGATTTTTTTGAAAAAATAGATTTTCCTGAAATTTTCAGCATAGATACTTGTGCGTCTGTTGAATGAGAATCATTGGTTGAAACCTTAAAATTCGTGTAATTAGTCGACTAATTAGCACATTAATATAATTAATTATAATTAATATGAAATATGTGCTTAAGGGCTTAATTTTACGAAATGCAGTCTTGTGACTCGATATCCTTAATTACCATATAGAATACCATATATTTCCAGAGTTTCATTAAAATCTAAAGAACTTGAAAATTTTAGTAGAATATTATCCTGGGATTTTTCTTGATTTTTTGAAAAAATAGATTTTCTGAAAATTTCAGCATAGATGCTTTTACGTCTGTTGAAAAAGAATCTGAGGTCAAAACCTTAAAAGTCATATAATTAGTCGAGTAATTAGCATATTAATGTAATTACATTTAATATTAAGTATGTAATTAAGCGCTTGATTTTACGAAATGCAGTCTTTTGACTCGATATCTTTAATCACCATACAGAATACCACATATTCCCCGAGTTTCATTATAATCTGAAGAAGTTAAAAATCTGAGCAAAATATTATCCAAGGCTATATATAGCCTGGGATTTTTCTTGATTTTTTTGAAAATATAGATTTTCCTGAAATTTTCATTATAGATGCTTTTATGTCTGTTGAAAAAGAATCTGTGGTCAAAACCTTAAAATTCGTGTAATTAGTCGAGTAATTAGCACATTAATATAATTAATTGTAATCAATATTAAATATGTGATTAAGCCCTTAATTTTACGAAATGCAGTCTTCTGACTCGATATCGTTAATCACCATAGAGAATACCACATATTCCCAGAGTTTCATTAAAATCTGAAGAACTTGAAAATCTGAGAAAAATATTATCCCAAGCTATATCCTTGGATTTTTCTTGATTTTTTTGAAAAAATAGATTTTCCTGAAATTTTCAGCATAGATGCTTTTATGTCTGTTGAAAAAGAATCTGTGGTCAAAACCTTAAAATTCTTGTAATTAGTCGAGTAATTAGCACATTAATATAATTAATTGTAATCAATATTAAATATGTGATTAAGCGCTTAATTTTACGAAATGCAGTCTTCAGACTCGATATCCTTAATCACCATAGAGAATACCACATATTCCCAGAGTTTCATTAAAATCTGAGGAACTTGAAAATCTGAGCAAAATATTATCCAAGGCCTTGGATTTTTCTTGACTTTTTTCAAAAAATAGATTTTCCTGAAATTTTAAGCATAGATGCTTTTATGTCTGTTGAAAAAGAATCTGTGGTCAAAACATTAAAATTCGTGTAATTACTCGAGTAATTAGCATATAAATGTAACATTTAATATTAAGTATGTAGTTAAGCGCTTGATTGTACGAAATACAGTCTTTTGACTCGGTATCCTTAATCACCATATAGAATACCACATATTCCCAGAGTTTCATTATAATCTGAAGAAGTTAAAAATCTGAGCAAAATATTATCCAAGGCTATAGCCTTGGATTTTTCTTGATTTTTTTGAAAAAATATATTTTCCTGAAATTTTCAGCATAGATGCTTTTATGTCTGTTGAAAAAGAATCTGTGGTCAAAACCTTAAAATTCGTGTCGAGTAATGAGCACATTAATATAATTCATTGTAATCAATATTAAATATGTGATTAAGCCCTTAATTTTACGAAATGCAGTCTTCTGACTCGATATCCTTAATCACCATATAGAATACCACATATTCCCAGAGTTTCATTATTATCTGAAGAAGTTAAAAATCTGAGCAAAATATCCAATACTAAATACATGATTAAGCGCTTAATTTTACGAAATGCAGTCTTCTGACTCGATATCCTTAATCACCATAGAGAATACCACACATTCCCAGAGTTTCAGTAAAATCTAAAGAACTTGAAAATCTGAGAAAAATATTATCCAAGGCTATAGCCTTGGATTTTTCTTGAATTTTTTGAAAAAATATATTTTCCTGAAATTTTCAGCATAGATGCTTTTATGTCTGTTGAAAAAGAATCTGTGGTCAAAACCTTAAAATTCGTGTAATTAGTCGATTAATTAGCATATTAATATAATTAATTGTAATCAATATTAAATATGTATTTAAGCGCTTAATTTTACGAAATGCAGTCTTCTGACTCGATATCCTTAATCACCATATAGAATACCACATCTTCCCAGAGTTTCATTATAATCTGAAGAAGTTAAAAATCTGAGCAAAATATTATCCAAGGCGCTTGGATTTTTCTTGATTTTTTTGAAAAAATAGATTTTCCCGAAATTTTCAGCATAGATGCTTTTATGTCTGTTGAAAAAGAATCTGTGGTCAAAACCTTAAAATTCTTGTAATTAGTCGAGTAATTAGCACATTAATATAATTAATTGTAATCAATATTAAATATGTGATTCAGCGCTTAATTTTACGAAATGCAGTCTTCTGACTCGATATCCTTAATCACCATAGAGAACACCACATATTCCCAGAGTTTCATTAAAATCTGAAGAACTTCAAAATATGAGAAAAATATTATCCCTGGGATTTTTCTTGATTTTTTTGAAAAAATAGATTTTCCTGAAATTTTCAGCATAGATACTTGTACGTCTGTTGAATGAAAATCATTGGTTGAAACCTTAAAATTCGTGTAATTAGTCGAGTAATTAGCACATTAATATAATTGATTATAATTAATATGAAATATGTGCTTAAGGGCTTAATTTTACGAAATGCAGTCTTGTGACTCGATATCCTTAATTACCATATAGAATACCATATATTCCCAGAGTTTCATTAAAATCTAAAGAACTTGAAAATTTTAGTAGAATATTATCCTGGGATTTTTCTTGATTTTTTGAAAAAAATAGATTTTCTGAAAATTTCAGCATAGATGCTTTTACGTCTGTTGAAAAAGAATCTGAGGTCAAAACCTTAAAAGTCATATAATTAGTCGAGTAATTAGCATATTAATGTAATTACATTTAATATTAAGTATGTAATTAAGCGCTTGATTTTACGAAATGCAGTCTTTTGACTCGATATCTTTAATCACCATATAGAATACCACATATTTCCCGAGTTTCATTATAATCTGAAGAACTTGAAAATCTGAAAAAAATATTATCCCAGGCTATATCCTTGGATTTTTCTTGATTTTTTTGAAAAAATAGATTTTCCTGAAATTTTCAGCATAGATGCTTTTATGTCTGTTGAAAAAGAATCTGTGGTCAAAACCTTAAAATTCTTGTAATTAGTCGAGTAATTAGCACATTAATATTATTAATTGTAATCAATATTAAATATGTGATTAAGCTCTAAATTTTACGAAATGCAGTCTTCTGACTCGATATCCTTAATCACCATAGAGAATACCACATATTCCCAGAGTTTCATTAAAATCTGAAGAACTTGAAAATCTGAGCAAAATATTATCCAAGGCTATAGCCTTGGATTTTTCTTGATTTTTTTGACAAAATAGATTTTCCTGAAATTTTCAGCATAGATGCTTTTATGTCTGTTGAAAAAGAATCTGTGGTCAAAACCTTAAAATTCGTGTAATTAGTCGAGTAATTAGCATATTAATATAATTAATTGTAATCAATATTAAATATGTGATTAAGCGCTTAATTTTACGAAATGCAGTCTTCTGACTCGATATCCTTAATCACCATATAGAATACCACATATTCCCAGAGTTTCATTATAATCTGAAGAAGTTAAAAATCTGAGCAAAATATTATCCAAGGCTATAGCCTGGGATTTTTCTTGATTTTTTTGAAAAAATAGATTTTCCTGAAATTTTCAGCATAGATACTTGTACGTCTGTTGAATGAGAATCATTGGTTTAAACATTAAAATTCGTGTAATTAGTCGAGTAATTAGCACATTAATATAATTAATTATAATTAATATGAAATATGTGCTTAAGGGCTTAATTTTACGAAATGCAGTCTTGTGACTCGATATCCTTAATTACCATATAGAATACCATATATTCCCAGAGTTTCATTAAAATCTAAACAACTTGAAAATTTTAGTAGAATATTATCCTGGGATTTTTCTTGATTTTTTGAAAATAGATTTTCTGAAAATTTCAGCATAGATGCTTTTACGTCTGTTGAAAAAGAATCTGAGGTCAAAACCTTAAAAGTCATATAATTAGTCGAGTAATTAGCATATCAATGTAATTACATTTAATATTAAGTATGTAATTAAGCGCTTGATTTTACGAAATGCAGTCTTCTGACTCGATATCCTTAATCACCATAGAGAATACCACATATTCCCAGAGTTTCATTAAAATCTGAAGAACTTGAAAATCTGAGCAAAATATTATCCAAGGCTATAGCCTGGTATTTTTCTTGATATTTTTGAAAAAATAGATTTTCCTGAAATTTTCATTATAGATGCTTTTATGTCTGTTGAAAAAGAATCTGTGGTCAAAACCTTAAAATTCGTGTAATTAGTCGAGTAATTAGCACATTAATATAATTAATTGTAATCAATATTAAATATGTGATTAAGCCCTTAATTTTACGAAATGCAGTCTTCTGACTCGATATGCTTAATCACCATAGAGAATACCACATATTCCCAGAGTTTCATTAAAATCTGAAGAACTTGAAAATCTGAGAAAAATATTATCCCAGGCTATAGCCTGGGATTTTTCTTGATTTTTTTGAAAAAATAGATTTTCCTGAAATTTTCAGCATAGATACTTGTACGTCTCTTGAATGAGAATCATTTGTTGAAACCTTAAAATTCGTGTAATTAGTCGAGTAATTAGCACATTAATATAATTAATTATAATTAATATGAAATATGTGCTTAAGGGCTTAATTTTACGAAATGCAGTCTTGCGACTCGATATCCTTAATTACCATATAAAATACCATATATTCCCAGAGTTTCATTAAAATCTAAAGAACTTGAAAATATGAGTAAAATATTATCCTGGGATTTTTCTTGATTTTTTGAAAAAAATAGATTTTCTGAAAACTTAAGCATAGATGCTTTTACGTCTGTTGAAAAAGAATCTGAGGTTCAAAACCTTAAAAGTCATATAATTAGTCGAGTAATTAGCATATTAATGTAATTACATTTAATATTAAGTATGTAATTAAGCGGGTGATTTTACGAAATGCAGTCTTTTGACTCGATATCCTTAATCACCATATAGAATACCACATATTAGCAGAGTTTCATTATAATCTGAAGAAGTTAAACATCTGAGCAAAATATTATCCAAGGCTATAGCCTTGGATTTTTCTTGATTTTTTTGAAAAAATAGATTTTCCTGAAATTTTCATTATAGATGCTTTTATGTCTGTTGAAAAAGAGTCTATGGTCAAAACCTTAAAATTCGTGTAATTATTCGAGTAATTAGGACATTAATATAATCAATTGTAATCAATATTAAATATGTGATTAAGCCCTTAATTTTATGAAATGCAGTCTTCTGACTCGATATCCTTAATCACCATAGACAATACCACATATTCCCAGAGTTTCATCAAAATCTGAAGAACTTGAAAATCTGAGAAAAATATTATCCCAGGCTTATATAGCCTGGGATTTTTCTTGATTTTTTTGAAAAAATAGATTTTCCTGAAATTTTCAGCATAGATGCTTTTATGTCTGTTGAAAAAGAATCTGTGGTCAAAACCTTAAAATTCGTGTAATTAGGCGAGTAATTAGCACATTAATATAATTAATTGTAATCAATATCAAATATGTGATTAAGCCCTTAATTTTATGAAATGCAGTCTTCTGACTCGATATCCTTAATCACCATAGACAATACCACATATTCCCAGAGTTTTATCAAAATCTGAAGAACTTGAAAATCTGGATTTTTCTTGATTTTTTTGAAAAAATAGATTTTCCTGAAATTTTCAGCATAGATGCTTTTATGTCTGTTGAAAAAGAATCTGTGGTCAAAACCTTAAAATTCTTGTAGTTAGTCGAGTAATTAGCACATTAATATAATTAATTGTAATCAATATTAAATAAGTGATTAAGCGCTTAATTTTACGAAATGCAGTCTTCTGACTCGATATCCTTAATCACCATAGAGAATACCACATATTCCCAGAGTTTCATTAAAATCTGAAGAACTTGAAAATCTGAGCAAAATATTATCTTGGATTTTTCTTGATTTTTTTGAAAAAATAGATTTTCCTGAAATTTTCAGCATAGATGCTTTTATGTCTGTTGAAAAAGAATCTGTGGTCAAAACATTAAAATTCGTGTAATTAGTCGAGTAATTAGCATATTAATGTAATTACATTTAATATTAAGTATGTAATTAAGCGCTTGATTTTACGAAATGCAGTCTTTTGACTCGATATCCTTAATCACCATATAGAATACCACATATTCCCACAGTTTCATTATAATCTGAAGAAGTTAAAAATCTGAGCAAAATATTATCCAAGGCTATAGCCTTGGATTTCTCTTGATTTTTTTGAAAAAATAGATTTTCCTGAAATTTTCAGCATAGATGCTTTTATGTCTGTTGAAAAAGAATCTGTGGTCAAAACCTTAAAATTCGTGTAATTAGTCGAGTAATTAGCATATTAATATAATTAATTGTAATCAATATTAAATATGTGATTAAGCGCTTAATTTTACGAAATGCAGTCTTCTGACTCGATATCCTTAATCACCATATAGAATACCACATATTCCCAGAGTTTCATTATAATCTGAAGAAGTTAAAAATCTGAGCAAAATATTATCCAAGGCTATAGCCTTGGATTTCTCTTGATTTTTTGAAAAAATAGATTTTCCTGAAATTTTCACCATAGATGCTTTTATGTCTGTTGAAAAAGAATCTCTGATCAAAACCTTAAAATTCGTGTAATTAGTCGAGTAATTAGCACATTAATATAATTAATTGTAATCAATATTAAATATGTGATTAAGCGCTTAATTTTACGAAATGCAGTCTTCTGACTCGATATCCTTAATCACCATATAGAATACCACATATTCCCAGAGTTTCATTATAATCTGAAGAAGTTAAAAATCTGAGAAAAATATTATCCAAGCCTATAGATTTTCCTGAAATTTTCATTATAGATGCTTTTATGTCTGTTGAAAAAGAATCTGTGGTCAAAACCTTAAAATTCGTGTAATTAGTTGAGTAATGAGCACATTAATATAATTAATTGTAATCAATATTAAACATGTGATTAAGCCCTTAATTTTACGAAATGCAGTCTTCTGACTCGATATGCTTAATCACCATAGAGAATACCACATATTCCAAGAGTTTCATTAAAATCTGAAGAACTTGAAAATCTGAGAAAAATATTATCCCAGGCTTATATATATAGCCTGGGATTTTTCTTGATTTTTTTGAAAAAATAGATTTTCCTGAAATTTTCAGCATAGATACTTGTACGTCTCTTGAATGAGAATCATTTGTGGAAACCTTAAAATTCGTGTAATTAGTCGAGTAATTAGCACATTAATATAATTGATTATAATATGAAATATGTGCTTAAGGGCTTAATTTTACGAAATGCAGTCTTGTGACTCGATATCCTTAATTACCATATAGAATACCATATATTCCCAGAGTTTCATTAAAATCTAAAAAACTTGAAAATATGAGTAAAATATTATCCTGGGATTTTTCTTGATTTTTTGAAAAAAATAGATTTTCTGAAAACTTAAGCATAGATGCTTTTACGTCTGTTGAAAAAGAATCTGTGGTCAAAACCTTAAAAGTCATATAATTAGTCGAGTAATTAGCATATTAATGTAATTACATTTAATATTATGTATGTAATTAAGCGCTTTTTTTACGAAATACAGTCTTTTGACTAGATATCCTTAATCATAATATAGAATACCACATATTACCAGAGTTTCATTATAATCTGAAGAAGTTAAAAATCTGAGCAAAATATTATCCAAGGCTATAGCCTGGGATTTCTCTTGATTTTTTGAAAAAATAGATTTTCCTGAAATTTTCACCATAGATGCTTTTATGTCTGTTGAAAAAGAATCTCTGATCAAAACCTTAAAATTCGTGTAATTAGTCGAGTAATTAGCACATTAATATAATTAATTGTAATCAATATCAAATATGTGATTAAGCGCTTAATTTTACGAAATGCAGTCTTCTGACTCGATATCCTTAATCACCATATAGAATACCACATATTCCCAGAGTTTCATTATAATCTGAAGAAGTTAAAAATCTGAGAAAAATATTATCCAAGCCTATAGCCTTGTATTTTTCTTGATATTTTTGGAAAAATAGATTTTCCTGAAATTTTCATTATAGATGCTTTTATGTCTGTTGAAAAAGAATCTGTGGTCAAAACCTTAAAATTCGTGTAATTAGTTGAGTAATGAGCACATTAATATAATTAATTGTAATCAATATTAAATATGTGATTAAGCCCTTAATTTTACGAAATGCAGTCTTCTGACTCGATATGCTTAATCACCATAGAGAATACCACATATTCTTGATTTTTTTGAAAAAAAATAAATTTTCCTGAAATTTTCAGCATAGATGCTTTTATGTCTGTTGAAAAAGAATCTGTGGTCAAAACATTAAAATGTAATTAGTCGAGTAATTAGCACATTAATATAATTAATTATAATTAATATTAAATATGTGATTAAGGGCTTAATTTTACGAAATGCAGTCTTGTGACTCGATATCCTTAATCTACCATATAGAATACCACATATTCCCAGAGTTTCATTTAAATCTGAAGAAGTTGAAAATCTTGAGCAAAATATTATCCAAGGCTTGATTTTTCTTGATTTTTTGAAAAAAATAGATTTTCCTGAAAATTTCAGCATAGATGCTTTTATGTCTGTTGAAAAAGAATCTGTGGTCAAAACCTTAAAATTCTTGTAATTAGTCGAGTAATTAGCATATTAATATAATTAATTTAATATTAAGTATGTAATTAAGCGCTTAGATTTTACGAAATGCAGTCTTTCTGACTCGATATCCTTAATCACCATATAGAATACCACATATTCCCAGAGTTTCATTAAATCTGAAGAAGTTGAAAATCTGAGCAAAATATTATCCAAGGCTATAGCCTTGGATTTTTCTTGATTTTTTTGAAAAAATAGATTTTCCTGAAATTTTCATTATAGATGCTTTTATGTCTGTTGAAAAAGAATCTGTGGTCAAAACCTTAAAATTCTTGTAATTAGTCGAGTAATTAGCACATTAATATAATTAATTGTAATCATTATTAAATATGTGATTAAGCGCTTAATTTTACGAAATGCAGTCTTCTGACTCGATATCCTTAATCACCATAGAGAATACCACATATTCCCAGAGTTTCATTAAAATCTGAAGAACTTGAAAATCTGAGCAAAATATTATCCAAGGCTATAGCCTTGGATTTTTCTTGATTTTTTTGAAAAAATAGATTTTCCTGAAATTTTCAGCATAGATGCTTTTATGTCTGTTGAAAAAGAATCTGTGGTCAAAACCTTAAAATTCGTGTAATTAGTCGAGTAATTAGCATATTAATATAATTAATTGTAATCAATATTAAGTATGTGATTAAGCGCTTATTTTACGAAATGCAGTCTTCTGACTCGATATCCTTAATCACCATATAGAATACCACATATTCCCAGAGTTTCATTATAATCTGAAGAAGTTAAAAATCTGAGCAAAATATTATCCAAGGCTATAGCCTTGGATTTCTCTTGATTTTTTGAAAAAATAGATTTTCCTGAAATTTTCAGCATAGATGCTTTTATCTCTGTTGAAAAAGAATCTCTGATCAAAACCTTAAAATTCGTGTAATTAGTCGAGTAATTAGCACATTAATATAATTAATTGTAATCAATATTAAATATGTGATTAAGCGCTTAATTTTACGAAATGCAGTCTTCTGACTCGATATCCTTAATCACCATATAGAATACCACATATTCCCAGAGTTTCATTATAATCTGAAGAAGTTAAAAATCCAGGCTATAGCCTTGGATTTCTCTTGATTTTTTTGAAAAAATAGATTTTCCTGAAATTTTCAGCATAGATTTTTTATGTCTGTTGAAAAAGAATCTGTGGCCAAAACCTTAAAATTCGTGTAATTAGTCGAGTAATGAGCACATTAATATAATTAATTGTAATCAATATTAAATGTGATTAAGCCCTTAATTTTACGAAATGCAGTCTTCTGACTCGATATGCTTAATCACCATAGAGAATACCACATATTCCCAGAGTTTCAGTAAAATCTGAAGAACTTGAAAATCTGAGAAAAATATTATCCAAGGCTATAGCCTGGGATTTTTCTTGATTTTTTTGAAAAAATAGATTTTCCTGAAATTTTCAGCATAGATACTTGTACGTCTCTTGAATGAGAATCATTTGTTGAAACCTTAAAATTCGTGTAATTAGTCGAGTAATTAGCACATCAATATAATTAATTATAATTAATATGAAATATGTGCTTAAGGGCTTAATTTTACGAAATGCAGTCTTGTGACTCGATATCCTTAATTACCATATAGAATACCATATATTCCCAGAGTTTCATTAAAATCTAAAGAACTTGAAAATATGAGTAAAATATTATCCTGGGATTTTTCTTGATTTTTTGAAAAAAATAGATTTTCTGAAAACTTAAGCATAGATGCTTTTACGTCTGTTGAAGAAGAATCTGAGGTTCAAAACCTTAAAAGTCATATAATTAGTCGAGTAATTAGCATATTAATGTAATTACATTTAATATTAAGTATGTAATTAAGCGCTTGATTTTACGAAATGCAGTCTTTTGACTAGATATCCTTAATCACCATATAGAATACCACATATTACCAGAGTTTCATTATAATCTGAAGAAGTTAAACATCTGAGCAAAATATTATCCAAGGCTATAGCCTTGGATTTTTCTTGATTTTTTTGAAAAAATAGATTTTCCTGAAATTTTCATTATAGATGCTTTTATGTCTGTTGAAAAAGAATCTATGGTCAAAACCTTAAAATTCGTGTAATAATTCGAGTAATTAGCACATTAATATAATCAATTGTAATCAATATTGAATATGTGATTAAGCCCTAAATTTTACGAAATGCAGTCTTCTGACTCTATATCCTTAACCACCATAGAGAATACCACATATTCCCAGAGTTTCATTAAAATCTGAAGAACTTGAAAATCTGAGCAAAATATTATCCAAGGCCTTGGATTTTTCTTGATTTTTTTGAAAAAATAGATTTTCTGAAAACTTTCAGCATAGATGCTTTTATGTCTGTTGAAAAAGAATCTGAGGTCAAAACCTTAAAATTCGTGTAATTAGTCGAGTAATTAGCACATTAATGTAATTAATTAATCAATATAAGTATGTGATTAAGCGCTTGATTTTACGAAATGCAGTCTTCTGACTCGATATCCTTAATCACCATATAGAATACCACATATTCCCAGAGTTTCATTATAATCTGAAGAAGTTAAAAATCTGAGCAAAATATTATCCAAGGCTATAGCCTTGGATTTTTCTTGATTTTTTTGAAAAATAGATTTTCCTGAAATTTTCAGTATAGATGCTTTTATGTCTGTTGAAAAAGAATCTATGGTCAAAACCTTAAAATTCGTGTAATTAGTCGAGTAATTAGCACATTAATATAATTCAATTGTAATCAATATTAAATATGTGATTAAGCCCTTAATTTTACGAAATGCAGTCTTCTGACTCGATATCCTTAATCACCATAGAGAATACCACATATTCCCAGAGTTTCATTAAAATCTGAAGAAGTTGAAAATCTGAGCAAAATATTATCCAAGGCTATAGCCTTGGATTTTTCTTGATTTTTTGAAAAAATAGATTTTCCTGAAATTTTCAGCATAGATGCTTTTACGTCTGTTGAATAAGAATCTGTGGTCAAAACCTTAAAATTCGTGTAATTAGTCGAGTAATTAGCTCATTAATATAATTAATTGTAATCAATATTAAATATGTGATTAAGCGCTTAATTTTACGAAATGCAGTCTTCTGACTCGATATCCTTAATCACCATAGAGAAGAACCACATATTCCCAGAGTTTCATTAAAATCTGAAGAACTTGAAAATCTGAGAAAAATATTATCCAAGGCTATAGCCTTGGATTTTTCTTGATTTTTTTGAAAAAATTGATTTTCCTGAAATTTTCAGCATAGATACTTTTATGTCTGTTGAATAAGAATCTGTGGTCAAAACCTTAAAATTCGTGTAATTAGTCTAGTAATTAGCACATTAGATATAATTAATTGTAATCAATATTAAATATGTGATTAAGCGCTTAATTTTACGAAATGCAGTCTTCTGACTCGATATCCTTAATCACCATAGAGAATACCACATATTCCCAGAGTTTCAGTAAAATCTGAAGAACTTGAAAAATCTGAGAAAAATATTATCCAAGGCTATAGCCTTGATTTTTCTTGATTTTTTTGAAAAAATAGATTTTCCTGAAATTTTCAGCATAGATGCTTTTATGTCTGTTGAAAAAGAATCTGTGGTCAAAACCTTAAAATTCGTGTAATTAGTCGAGTAATTAGCATATTAATATAATTAATTGTAATCATATTAAATATGTGATTAAGCGCTTAATTTTACGAAATGCAGTCTTCTGACTCGATATCCTTAATCACCATATAGAATACCACATATTCCCAGAGTTTCATTATAATCTGAAGAAGTTAAAAATCTGAGCAAAATATTATCCAAGGCTATAGCCTTGGATTTTTCTTGATTTTTTTGAAAAAATAGATTTTCCTGAAATTTTCAGCATAGATGCTTTTATGTCTGTTGAAAAAGAATCTGTGGTCAAAACCTTAAAATTCTTGTAATTAGTCGAGTAATTAGCACATTAATATAATTA
Organism: Panulirus ornatus; assembly: GCF_036320965.1. NCBI lineage: Eukaryota > Metazoa > Arthropoda > Malacostraca > Decapoda > Palinuridae > Panulirus > Panulirus ornatus. Next base: position 9,455 of record NW_027264223.1, on the reverse strand, counting down.
ATTGTAATCAATATTAAATATGTGATTAAGCGCTTAATTTTACGAAATGCAGTCTTCTGACTCGATATCCTTAATCACCATAGAGAACACCACATATTCCCAGAGTTTCATTAAAATCTGAAGAACTTCAAAATCTGAGAAAAATATTATCCCAGGCCTGGATTTTTTCTTGATTTTTTTGAAAAAATAGATTTTCCTGAAATTTTCAGCATAGATACTTGTACGTCTGTTGATTGAGAATCATTGGTTGAAACCTTAAAATTCGTGTAATTAGTCGAGTAATTAGCACATTAATATAATTAATTATAATTAATATGAAATATGTGCTTAAGGGCTTAATTTTACATAATGCAGTCTTGTGACTCGATATCCTTAATCACCATAGAGAATACCACACATTCCCAGAGTTTCAGTAAAATCTGAAGAACTTGAAAATCTGAGAAAAATATTATCCAAGGCTATACCTGGGATTTTTCTTGATTTTTTTGAAAAAATATATTTTCCTGAAATTTTCAGCATAGATGCTTGTATGTCTGTTGAAAAAGAATCTGTGGTCAAAACCTTAAAATTCGTGTAATTAGTCGAGTAATTAGCAATTAATATAATTAATTGTAATCAATATTAAATATGTGATTAAGCGCTTAATTTTACGAAATGCAGTCTTCTGACTCGATATCCTTAATCACCATATAGAATACCACATATTCCCAGAGTTACATTATAATCTGAAGAAGTAAAAATCTGAGCAAAACATTATCCAAGGCGCTTGGATTTTTCTTGATTTTTTTGAAAAAATAGATTTTCCTGAAATTTTCAGCATAGATGCTTTTATGTCTGTTGAAAAAGAATCTGTGGTCAAAACCTTAAAATTCTTGTAATTAGTCGAGTAATTAGCACATTATATAATTAATTGTAATCAATATTAAATATGTGATTAAGCGCTTAATTTTACGAAATGCAGTCTTCTGACTCGATATCCTTAATCACCATATAGAATACCACATATTCCCAGAGTTTCATTATAATCTGAAGAAGTTAAAAATCTGAGCAAAACATTATCCAAGGCGCTTGGATTTTTCTTGATTTTTTTGAAAAAATAGATTTTCCTGAAATTTTCAGCATAGATGCTTTTATGTCTGTTGAAAAAGAATCTGTGGTCAAAACCTTAAAATTCTTGTAATTAGTCGAGTAATTAGCACATTAATATAATTAATTGTAATCAATATTAAATATGTGATTCAGCGCTTAATTTTACGAAATGCAGTCTTCTGACTCCATATCCTTAATCACCATAGAGAACACCACATATTCCCAGAGTTTCATCAAATCTGAAGAACTTCAAAATCTAGAGAAAATATTATCCTGGGATTTTTCTTGATTTTTTGAAAAAATAGATTTTCCTGAAATTTTCAGCATAGATACTTGTACGTCTGTTGAATGAGAATCATTGGTTGAAACCTTAAAATTCGTGTAATTAGTCGAGTAATTAGCACATTAATATAATTAATTATAATTAATATGAAATATGTGCTTAAGGGCTTAATTTTACGAAATGCAGTCTTGTGACTCGATATCCTTAATTACCATATAGAATACCATATATTCCCAGAGTTTCATTACAATCTAAAGAACTTGAAAATTTTAGTAGAATATTATCCTGGGATTTTTCTTGATTTTTTGAAAAAAATAGATTTTCTGAAAATTTCAGCATAGATGCTTTTACGTCTGTTGAAAAAGAATCTGAGGTCAAAACCTTAAAAGTCATATAATTAGTCGAGTAATTAGCATAATAATGTAATTACATTTAATATTAAGTATGTAATTAAGCGCTTGATTTTACGAAATGCAGTCTTTTGACTCGATATCTTTAATCACCATACAGAATACCACATATTCCCCGAGTTTCATTATAATCTGAAGAACTTGAAAATCTGAAAAAAATATTATCCCAGGCTATATCCTTGGATTTTTCTTGATTTTTTTGAAAAAATAGATTTTCCTGAAGTTTTCAGCATAGATGCTCTTATGTCTGTTGAAAAAGAATCTGTGGTCAAAACCTTAAAATTCTTGTAATTAGTCGAGTAATTAGCACATTAATATTATTAATTGTAATCAATATTAAATATGTGATTAAGCGCTTAATTTTACGAAATGCAGTCTTCTGACTCGATATCCTTAATCACCATAGAGAATACCACATATTCCCAGAGTTTCATTAAAATCTGAAGAACTTGAAAATCTGAGCAAAATATTATCCAAGGCTATAGCCTTGGATTTTTCTTGATTTTTTTTGACCAAAATAGATTTTCCTGAAATTTTCAGCATAGATGCTTTTATGTCTGTTGAAAAAGAATCTGTGGTCAAAACCTTAAAATTCGTGTAATTAGTCGAGTAATTAGCATATTAATATAATTAATTGTAATCAATATTAAATATGTGATTAAGCGCTTAATTTTACGAAATGCAGTCTTCTGACTCGATATCCTTAATCACCATATAGAATACCACATATTCCCAGAGTTTCATTAAAATCTGAAGAACTTGAAAATCTGAGCAAAATATTATCCAAGGCTATAGCCTGGGATTTTTCTTGATTTTTTTGAAAAAATAGATTTTCCTGAAATTTTCAGCATAGATACTTGTACGTCTCTTGAATGAGAATCATTTGTTGAAACCTTAAAATTCGTGTAATTAGTCGAGTAATTAGCACATTAATATAATTAATTATAATTAATATGAAATATGTGCTTAAGGGCTTAATTTTACGAAATGCAGTCTTGTGACTCGATATCCTTAATTACCATATAAAATACCATATATTCCCAGAGTTTCATTAAAATCTAAAGAACTTGAAAATATGAGTAAAATATTATCCTGGGATTTTTCTTGATTTTTTGAAAAAAATAGATTTTCTGAAAACTTAAGCATAGATGCTTTTACGTCTGTTGAAAAAGAATCTGAGGTTCAAAACCTTAAAAGTCATATAATTAGTCGAGTAATTAGCATATTAATGTAATTACATTTAATATTAAGTATGTAATTAAGCGCGTGATTTTACGAAATGCAGTCTTTTTACTCGATATCCTTAATCACCATATAGAATACCACATATTACCAGAGTTTCATTATAATCTGAAGAAGTTAAACATCTGAGCAAAATATTATCCAAGGCTATAGCCTTGGATTTTTCTTGATTTTTTTGAAAAAATAGATTTTCCTGAAATTTTCATTATAGATGCTTTTATGTCTGTTGAAAAAGAGTCTATGGTCAAAACCTTAAAATTCGTGTAATTATTCGAGTAATTAGCACATTAATATAATCAATTGTAATCAATATTAAATATGTGATTAAGCCCTTAATTTTACGAAATGCAGTCTTCTGACTCTATATCCTTAACCACCATAGAGAATACCACATATTCCCAGAGTTTCATTAAAATCTGAAGAACTTGAAAATCTGAGCAAAATATTATCCTTGGATTTTTCTTGATTTTTTTGAAAAAATAGATTTTCCTGAAATTTTCAGCATAGATGCTTTTATGTCTGTTGAAAAAGAATCTGTGGTCAAAACCTTAAAATTCGTGTAATTAGTCGAGTAATTAGCATATTAATGTAATTACATTTAATATTAAGTATGTAATTAAGCGTTTGATTTTACGAAATGCAGTCTTTTGACTCGATATCCTTAATCACCATATAGAATACCACATATTCCCAGAGTTTCATTATAATCTGAAGAAGTTAAGAATCTGAGCAAAATATTATCCAAGGCTATAGCCTGGGATTTTTCTTGATTTTTTTGAAAAAATAGATTTTCCTGAAATTTTCAGCATAGATACTTGTACGTCTCTTGAATGAGAATCATTTGTTGAAACCTTAAAATTCGTGTAATTAGTCGAGTAATTAGCACATTAATATAATTGATTATATGAAATATGTGCTTAAGTGCTTAATTTTACGAAATGCAGTCTTGTGACTCGATATCCTTAATCACCATATAGAATACCACATATTCCCAGAGTTTCATTAAAATCTGAAGAACTTGAAAATCTGAGAAAAATATTATCCCAGGCTATAGCCTGGGATTTTTCTTGATTTTTTTGAAAAAATAGATTTTCCTGAAATTTTCAGCATAGATACTTGTACGTCTCTTGAATGAGAATCATTTGTTGAAACCTTAAAATTCGTGTAATTAGTCGAGTAATTAGCACATTAATATAATTAATTATAATTAATATGAAATATGTGCTTAAGGGCTTAATTTTACGAAATGCAGTCTTGTGACTCGATATCCTTAATTACCATATAGAATACCATATATTCCCAGAGTTTCATTAAAATCTAAAGAACTTGAAAATATGAGTAAAGTATTATCCTGGGATTTTTCTTGATTTTTTGGAAAAAAATAGATTTTCTGAAAACTTAAGCATAGATGCTTTTACGTCTGTTGAAAAAGAATCTGAGGTTCAAAACCTTAAAAGTCATATAATTAGTCGAGTAATTAGCATATTAATGTAATTACATTTAATATTAAGTATGTAATTAAGCGCTTGATTTTACGAAATGCAGTCTTTTGACTCGATATCCTTAATCACCATATAGAATACCACATATTACCAGAGTTTCATTATAATCTGAAGAAGTTAAACATCTGAGCAAAATATTATCCAAGGCTATAGCCTTGGATTTTTCTTGATTTTTTTGAAAAATAGATTTTCCTGAAATTTTCATTATAGATGCTTTTATGTCTGTTGAAAAAGAATCTATGGTCAAAACCTTAAAATTCGTGTAATTATTCGAGTAATTAGCACATTAATATAATCAATTGTAATCAATATTAAATATGTGAATAAGCCCTTAATTTTACGAAATGCAGTCTTCTGACTCTATATCCTTAACCACCATAGAGAATACCACATATTCCCAGAGTTTCATTAAAATCTGAAGAACTTGAAAATCTGAGAAAAATATTATTCCAGGCTATAGCCTTGGATTTTTCTTGATTTTTTTGAGAAAATATATTTTCCTGAAATTTTCAGCATAGATGCTTTTTATCTGTTGAAAAAGAATCTGTGGTCAAAACCTTAAAATTCGTGTAATTAGTCGAGTAATTGGCATATTAATATAATTAATTGTAATCAATATCAAATATGTGATTAAGCCCTTAATTTTACGAAATGCAGTCTTCTGACTCGATATCCTTAATCACCATAGAGAATACCACATATTCCCAGAGTTTCATTAAAATCTGAAGAACTTGAAAATCTGAGAAAAATATTATCCCATGCTATAGCCTGGGAAATTTCTTGATTTTTTTGAAAAAATAGATTTTCCTGAAATTTTCAGCATAGATACTTGTACGTCTCTTGAATGAGAATCATTTGTTGAAACCTTAAAATTCGTGTAATTAGTCGAGTAATTAGCACATTAATATAATTAATTATAATTAATATGAAATATGTGCTTAAGGGCTTAATTTTACGAAATGCAGTCTTGTGACTCGATATCCGTAATTACCATATAGAATACCATATATTCCCAGAGTTTCATTAAAATCTAAAGAACTTGAAAATATGAGTAAAATATTATCCTGGGATTTTTCTTGATTTTTTGAAAAAAATAGATTTTCTGAAAACTTAAGCATAGATGCTTGTACGTCTGTTGAAAAAGAATCTGAGGTTCAAAACCTTAAAAGTCATATAATTAGTCGAGTAATTAGCATATGAATGTAATTACATTCAATATTATGTAATTAAACGCTTGATTTTACGAAATGCAGTCTTTTGACTCGATATCCTTAATCACCATATAGAATACCACATATTACCAGAGTTTCATTATAATCTGAAGAAGTTAAACATCTGAACAAAATATTATCCAAGGCTATAGCCTTGGTTTTTTCTTGATTTTTTTGAAAAAATAGATTTTCCTGAAATTTTCATTATAGATGCTTTTATGTCTGTTGAAAAAGAATCTATGGTCAAAACCTTAAAATTCGTGTAATTAGTCGAGTAATTAGCACATTAATATAATCAATTGTAATCAATATTAAATATGTGATTAAGCCCTTAATTTTACGAAATGCAGTCTTCTGACTCTATATCCTTAACCACCATAGAGAATACCACATATTCCCAGAGTTTCATTAAAATCTGAAGAACTTGAAAATCTGAGCAAAATATTATCCAAGGCTATAGCCTTGGATTTTTCTTGAATTTTTTGAAAAAATAGATTTTCCTGAAACTTTCAGCATAGATGCTTTTATGTCTGTTGAAAAAGAATCTGTGGTCAAAACCTTAAAATTCGTGTAATTAGTCGAGTAATTGGCATATTAATATAATTAATTGTAATCAATATCAAATATGTGATTAAGCGCTTAATTTTACGAAATGCAGTCTTCTGACTCGATATCCTTAATCACCATAGAGAATACCACATATTCCCAGAGATTCAGTAAAATCTGAAGAACTTGAAAATCTGAGAAAAATATTATCCAAGGCTATAGCCTTGGATTTTTCTTGATTTTTTTGAAAAAATAGATTTTCCTGAAATTTTCAGCATAGATGCTTTTATGTCTGTTGAAAAAGAATCTGTGGTCAAAACCTTAAAATTCGTGTAATTAGTCGAGTAATTGGCATATTAATATAATTAATTGTAATCAATATCAAATATGTGATTAAGCCCTTAATTTTACGAAATGCAGTCTTCTGACTCGATATCCTTAATCACCATAGAGAATACCACATATTCCCAGAGTTTCATTAAAATCTGAAGAACTTGAAAATCTGAGCAAAATATTATCCAAGGCTATAGCCTTGGATTTTTCTTGATTTTTTTGAAAAAATAGATTTTCCTGAAATTTTCAGCATAGATGCTTTTATGTCTGTTGAAAAAGAATCTGTGGTCAAAACCTTAAAATTCTTGTAATTAGTCGAGTAATTAGCACATTAATATAATTAATTGTAATCAATATTAAATATGTGATTAAGCGCTTAATTTTACGAAATGCAGTCTTCTGACTCGATATCCTTAATCACCATAGAGAACACCACATATTCCCAGAGTTTCATTAAAATCTGAAGAACTTGAAAATCTGATGAAAAATATTATCCCAGGCTATAGCCTTGGATTTTTCTTGATTTTTTTGAAAAAATAGATTTTCCTAAAATTTTCAGCATAGATGCTTTTTATGTCTGTTGAAAAAGAATCTATGGTCAAAACCTTAAAATTCGTGTAATTAGTCGAGTAATTAGCACATTAATATAATTAATTGTAATCAATACTAAATACGTGATTAAGCGCTTAATTTTACGAAATGCAGTCTTCTGACTCGATATCCTTAATCACCATAGAGAATACCACATATTCCCAGAGTTTCAGTAAAATCTGAAGAACTTGAAAATCTGAGAAAAATATTATCCAAGCTATAGCCTTGGATTTTTCTTGATTTTTTTGAAAAAATAGATTTTCCTGAAATTTTCAGCATAGATGCTTTTATGTCTGTTGAAAAAGAATCTGTGGTCAAAACCTTAAAATTCGTGTAATTAGTCGAGTAATTAGCATATTAATATAATTAATTGTAATCAATATTAAATATGTGATTAAGCGCTTAATTTTACGAAATGCAGTCTTCTGACTCGATATCCTTAATCACCATATAGAATACCACATATTCCCAGAGTTTCATTATAATCTGAAGAAGTTAAAAATCTGAGAAAAAAATATTATCCAAGGCTATAGCCTTGGATTTTTCTTGATTTTTTTGAAAAAATAGATTTTCCTGAAATTTTCAGCATAGATGCTTTTATGTCTGTTGAAAAAGAATCTGTGGTCAAAACCTTAAAATTCGTGTAATTAGTCGAGTAATTAGCACATTAATATAATTAATTGTAATCAATATTAAATATGTGATTAAGCGCTTAATTTTACGAAATGCAGTCTTCTGACTCGATATCCTTAATCACCCATAGAGAATACCCACATATTCCCAGAGTTTCTTTAAAATCTGAAGAACTTGAAAATCTGAGAAAAATATTATCCAAGGCTATAGCCTTGTATTTTTTTTGATATTTTGAAAAATAGATTTTCCCTAAAATTTTTCATTATAGATGCTTTTATGTCTGTTGAAAAAGAATCTGTGGTAAAAACCCTTAAAATTCGTGTAATTAGTCGAGTAATGAGCACATTAATATTAATTAATTGTAATCAATATTAAATATGTGATTAAGCCCTTAATTTTACGAAATGGCAGTCTTCTGACTCGATATGCTTATCACCATAGAGAATACCACATAATTCCCAGAGTTTCATTAAAATCTGAAGAACTTGAAAATCTGAGAAAAAATATTATCCTGGGATTTTCTTGATTTTTTTGAAAAATAGATTTTCTGAAATTTTCAGCATAGATACTTGTACGTCTCTTGAATGAGAATCATTTGTTGAAACCTTAAAATTCGTGTAATTAGTCGAGAAATTTAAAGCACATTAATAATAATTATATAATATGAAATATGTGCTTAAGGGCTTAATTTACGAAATGCAGTCTTGTGACTCAAATACCTTAATTACCATATAGAATACCAATATTCCCAGAGTTTCATTAAAATTAAAGAACTTGAAATATGAGTAAAATATTATCTGGGATTTTTCTTGATTTTTGAAAAAATAGATTTTCTGAAAACTTAAGCATGAGGGCTTTTAGTCTGTGAAAAAGAATTGAGGTTCAAAACCTTAAAAGTCATATAATTAGTCGAGTAATTAGCATATTATGTAATTACATTTAATATTAAGTATGTAATTAAAGCGCTTGATTTACAAAATGCAGTCTTTGACTCGATACCCTTAATCACCATTAGAATACCACATATTACCAGAGTTCATTATAATCTGAATAAGTTAAACATCTGAGCAAATATTGATTTTTTTGAAAAAATAGATTTTCCTGAAATTTTCTTATAGATGCTTTTATGTCTGTTGAAAAAGAATCTATGGTCAAAACCTTTTAAAATTCGTGTAATTATTCGAGTAATTAGCACATTAATATAATCAATTGTAATCAATTTTAAAATTTATGTATATTAAGCCCTAAATTTTGCGAAATGCAGTCTTCTGACATCGATATCCATTAATCCACATATAGAATACCACTATTCCAGAGTTTCATTAAATAATCTGAAAAAGTTAAAAATCTGAGAAAAAAAATATTACCCAAAGGCTAAAGCCTTGGATTTTTCTTGATTTTTTGAAAAAATAGATTTTCCTGAAAATTTCAGCATAGATGCTTTTTATGTCTGTTGAAAAAGAATCTGTGGTCAAAACCTTAAAATTCGTGTAATTAGTCCAGAAATTAGCTATTTAATAAAATTTAATTGTAATCAATATTAAATATGTGATTAAGCGCTTAATTTACGAAAAGCAGTCTTCTGACTCGATACCCTTAATCACCATAGAGAATA
>NW_027264221.1:0-6543 GCF_036320965.1 Panulirus ornatus | reverse complement strand
TCACACTCAGTCTCTATGCTGTCAGCAATAATGCCCGAAACCACAGCTCCCTTTCCACATCCAGGCCCCACGGAACTTTCCATGGTTTACCCCAGACTCTTCACATGCCCTGATTCAATCCATTGACAGCACGTCGACCCCGGTATACCACATCTATCCAATTCACTCTATTCCTTGCCCGCCTTTCACCCTCCTGCATGTTCAGGCCCCGATCACACAAAATCTTTTTCACTCCATCTTTCCACCTCCACTTTGGTCTCCCACTTCTCCTCGTTCCCTCCACCTCCGACACATATATCCTCTTGGTCAATCTTTCCTCACTCATTCTCTCCATGTGCCCAAACCGTTTCAAAACACCCTCTTCTGCTCTCTCAACCACGCTCTTTTTATTTCCACACATCTCTCTTACCCTTACATTACTTACACGATCAAACCACCTCACACCACATATTGTCCTCAAACATCTCATTTCCAGCACATCCACCCTCCTGCGCACAACTCTATCCATAGCCCACGCCTCGCAACCATACAACATTGTTGGAACCACTATTCCTTCAAACATACCCATTTTTGCTTTCCGAGATAATGTTCTCGACTTCCACACATTCTTCAAGGCTCCCAGGATTTTCGCCCCCTCCCCCACCCTATAATTCACTTCCGCTTCCATGGTTCCATCCGCTGCCAAATCCACTCCCAGATATCTAAAACACTTTACTTCCTCCAGTTTTTCTCCATGAAAACTTACCTCCCAATTGACTTGACCTTCAACCCTACTGTACCTAAAACCTTGCTCTTATTCACATTTACTCTTAACTTTCTTCTTTCACACACTTTACGAAACTCAGTCACCAGCTTCTGCAGTTTCTCACATGAATCAGCCACCAGGGCTGTATCATCAGCGAACCACAACTGACTCACTTCCCAAGCTCTCTCATCCCCAACAGACTTCATACTTGCCCCTCTTTCCAAAGCTCTTGCATTCACCTTCCTAACAACCCCATCCATAAACAAATTAAACAACCATGGAGACATCACACACCCCTGCCGCAAACCTACATTCACTGTGTTTTAGATATCTGGGAGTGGATCTGTCAGCGGATGGAACCATGGAAGCGGAAGTGGATCATAGGGTGGGGGAGGGGGCGAAAATTTTGGGAGCCTTGAAAAATGTGTGGAAGTCGAGAACATTATCTCGGAAAGCAAAAATGGGTATGTTTGAAGGAATAGTGGTTCCAACAATGTTGTATGGTTGCGAGGCGTGGGCTATGGATAGAGATGTGCGCAGGAGGATGGATGTGCTGGAAATGAGATGTTTGAGGAAAATGTGTGGTGTGAGGTGGTTTGATCGAGTAAGTAACGTAAGGGTAAGAGAGATGTGTGGAAATAAAAAGAGCGTGGTTGAGAGAGCAGAAGAGGGTGTTTTGAAATGGTTTGGGCACATGGAGAGAATGAGTGAGGAAAGATTGACCAAGAGGATATATGTGTCGGAGGTGGAGGGAACGAGGAGAAGAGGGAGACCAAATTGGAGGTGGAAAGATGGAGTGAAAAAGATTTTGTGTGATCGGGGCCTGAACATGCAGGAGGGTGAAAGGAGGGCAAGGAATAGAGTGAATTGGAGCGATGTGGTATACAGGGGTTGACGTGCTGTCAGTGGATTGAATCAAGGCATGTGAAGCGTCTGGGGTAAACCATGGAAAGCTGTGTAGGTATGTATATTTGCGTGTGTGGACGTGTGTATGTACATGTGTATGGGGGGGGGGGGGTTGGGCCATTTCTTTCGTCTGTTTCCTTGCGCTACCTCGCAAACGCGGGAGACAGCGACAAATATAAAAAAAAAAAAAAAAAAAAAAATATATATATATATATATATATATATATATATATATATATATATATATATATATATATATATATATATGTATGTATATATATATATATATATATATATATATATATATATATATATATATATATATATATATATATATATATATATATATATTCCTATGAGTCAACGGGGAAAATGAAACACGAAAAGTTTGATCACGCGCAAAATTGTGATACTTTCCAATATACATATGTATGCTGACAAACAAACACACCATATTTACCATCACTTCTAACCTGTAAAACCTGATGTTTGGTCGAGCTATCTCAGGTCAGCTGAGAGGACATTTGGTCCAGCTTACATCAGTCGAGGGCACGTCATAATTTACACTACAGAAGCACACAAGTGTTAAATAAAACTGATTGTCGATAAGGTTGTTATAATGTGACGGAAACGAAGATTGTTAAACATGTTTACTCACTGCATGTGGACGGATCTTAATCCTGCACAGCTCTATCAGGCGTTCCCGGAGCTGTTTCTGTTGTTCTGTGAGGAGCCAGTCAGGATCGTACTCAGAGCCAATGCCCCAGAATTCTTTCTTGCCCCAAGTCTTCATCTGGGAGATGGAGGGATCAGATTAATGTAATTTCCTCTACCATCATGTGACTTGTGTTCATCAGACACTAATATAATCCTGATTCTAAATGTTCATTATCTAAAAATCACTTAAATAGCTAAAACTGGATGAAGATCAAGTCTTCAACTAGGAAGACAAATGGCTTTTAGAATCAATACACATAGGTGACCATAAAACAAAATATCACATTCATATACACGCAGTCTATTTCCTGCTTCGTGATGCAACAGTCTCAAAAAACGTCTGTTTAGAAGAATTTCGTTAAAGGTATAACTAACACTGTAACCTGGGTGTATAATGAACATCATTAACACGTATACGTAAATCCTTTATATCCATAACACCGAAACAGTGAATGCATTCAATATTTATACATTTTTGCTATGTATTGCAAGACCAGGTATTCCATGGGTAACGTCAGAGTGTATTTGTCATCACACAGTCAGAGATTATCCATAAGATCTAACGATTTTTGCAGGGAAATAATACAAATGACTGGGAGATGTATAAAAGAAAGAGGCAGGAGATCAAGAGAAAGGTGCAAGAGGTGAAAAAGAGGGAAAATGAGAGTTGGGGTGAGAGAGTATCATTGAATTTTAGGGGGAATAAAAAGATGTTTTGGAAGGAGGTAAATAAAGTGCGTAAGACAAGGGAACAAATGGGAACATTAGTGAAGGGGGCAAATGAGGAGGTGATAACAAGTAGTGGTGATGTGAGAAGGAGATACCGTGAGTATTTGGAAGGTTTGTTGAATGTGTTAAATGATAGAGTGACAGATATAGGGTGTTTTGGTCGAGGTGGTATGCAAAGTGAGAGGATTAGGGAGAATGATTTGGTAAACAGAGAAGAGGTAGTAAAAGCTTTGCGGAAGATGAAAGACGGTAAGGCAGCGGATTTGGGTGGTATTGCAGTGGAACTTATTAAAAAAGGGGTGTCTGTATTGTTGACTGGTTGGTAAGGTTGTTTAATGTATGAATGACTCATGGTGAGGTGCCTGAGGATTGGCGGAATGCTTGCATAGTGCCATTGTACAAAGGCAAAGTGGATAAAAGTAAGGGCTCAAATTACAGAGGTAAAAGTTTGTTGAGTATTACTGGTAAATTCTATGGGAGGGTATTGATTGAGAGGGTGAAGGCATGTACAGAGCATCAGATTGGGGAATAGCAGTGTGGTTTCAGAAGTGGTAGAGGATGTGTGGATCAGGTGTTTGCTTGGAAGAACGTATGTGAGAAATACATAGAAAAGCAAATGGATTTGTATGTAGCATTTATGGATCTGGAGAAAGCATATGATAGAGTTCATAGAGATTCTCTGTGGAAGGTATTAAGAATATATGGTGTGGGAGGCAAGTTGTTAGAAGCAGTGAAAAGTTTTTATCGAGGATGTAAGGCATTACGAGTAGGAAGAGAGGAAAGTGATTGGTTCTCAGTGAATGTAGGTTTGCGGCAGGGGTGCGTAATGTTTCCATGGTTGTTTAATTTGTTTGTGGATGGGGTTGTTAGGGAGGTGAATGCAAGAATTTTGGAGAGAGGGGCAAGTGTGCAGTCAGTTGTGGATGAGAGAGCTTGGGAAGTGAGTCAGTTGTTGTTCGCTGATGATACAGGCTGGTGGCTGATTCGGGTGAGAAATTGCAGAAGCTGGTGACTGAGTTTGGTAAAGTGTGTGAAAGAAGAAAGCTGAGAGTAAATGTGAATAAGAACACGGTTATTAGGTACAATAAAGTTGAGGGACAAGTCAATTGGGAGGTAAGCTTGAGTGGAGAAAAAGTGGAGGAAGTGAAGTGTTTTAGATATCTGGGAGTGGATTTGGCAGCGGATGGAACCATGGAAGCGGAAGTGAATCATACGGTGGGGGAGGGGGCGAAAGTTCTGGGAGCTTTGAAGAATGTGTGGAAGTCGAGAACGTTATCTTGGAAAGCAAAAATGGGTATGTTTGAAGGAATAGTGGTTCCAACAATGTTATATGGTTGCGAGGCGTGAGTTATAGATAGAGTTGTGCGGAGGAGGGTGGATGTGCTGGAAATGAGATGTTTGAGGACAATATGTGGTGTGAGGTGGTTTGATCGAGCAAGTAATGAAAGGATAAGAGATGTGGTAATAAAAAGAGTGTGGTTGAGAGAGTAGAAGAGGGTGTATTGAAATAGTTTGGTCACATGGAGAGAATGAGTGAGGAACGATTGACAAAGAGGATGTATGTGTCAGAGGTGGAGGGAACGAGAAGTGGGAGACCAAATTGGAGGTGGAAAGATGGAGTGAAAAAGATTTTGAGTGATCGGGGCCTGAACATGCAGGAGGGTGAAAGGCGTGCAAGGAATACAGTGAATTGGAACGAGTTGGGCATGTGAAGCGTCTGTGGTAAACCATGGAAAGTTTTGTGGGGCCTGGATGTGAAAAGGGAGCTGTGGTTTCGGTGCATTATACATGAGAGCTAGAGACTGAGTGTGAACGAATGTGGCCTTTGTTGTCTTTTCCTAGTGCTACCTCGCACACATGCGGGAGGAGGGGGTTGTTATTTCATGTGTGGCGGGGTGGCGACGGAAATGAAAAAGGGCAGACAGTATGAATTATGTACATGTGTGTATATGTATATGTCTGTGTGTGTACATATATGTATACGGTGAGATGTATAGGTATGAATATGTGCGTGTATGGATGTGTATGTATATACATGTGTATGTGGGTGGGTTGGGCCATTCTTTCGTCTGTTTCCTTGCGCTACTTCGCTAACGCGGGAGACAGCGACAAAGTATAATAAATAAATAGATAAATATAGATATACATGCATATATATATATATATATATATATATATATATATATATATATATATATATATATATATATATATATATATATATATATATATATATATATATATATATATATATATATACATATATATATATATATATATATACATATATATATATATATATATATATATATATGTATATATATATATATATATATATGTATATATATATATATATATATATATATATATATATATATATATATATATATATATATATATATATATATATATATATATATACATATATATATATATATATATATATATATATATATATATATATATATATATATATATATATATATATATATATATATTCTTTTTTTTTTTTTTTGCCGCTGTCTCCCGCGTTTGCGAGGTAGCGCAAGGAAACAGACGAAAGAAATGGCCCAACCCACCCCCATACACATGTATATACATACATCCACACACGCAAATATACATGCCTCCACAGCTTTCCATGGTTTACCCCAGACGCTTCACATGCCTTGATTCAATCCACTGACAGCACGTCAACCCCGGTATACCACATCGATCCAATTCACCCTATTCCTTGCCCTCCTTTCACCCTCCTGCATGTTCAGGCCCCGATCACACAAAATCTTTTTCACTCCATCTTTCCACCTCCAATTTGGTCTCCCTCTTCTCCTCGTTCCCTCCACCTCCGACATATATATCCTCTTGGTCAATCTTTCCTCACTCATTCTCTCCATGTGCCCAAACCATTTCAAAACACCCTCTTCTGCTCTCTCAACCAAGCTCTTTTTATTTCCACACATCTCTCTTACCCTTACGTTACTTACTCGATCAAACCACCTCACACCACACATTGTCTTCAAACATCTCATTTCCAGCACATCCATCCTCCTGCGCACAACTCTATCCATAGCCCACGCCTCGCAACCATACAACATTGTTGGAACCACTATTCCTTCAAACATACCCATTTTTGCTTTCCGAGATAATGCTCTCGACTTCCACACATTCTTCAAGGCTCCCAGAACTTTCGCCCCCTCCCCCACCGTATGATTCACTTCCGCTTCCATGGTTCCATCCGCTGCCAAATCCACTCCCAGATATCTAAAACACTTCACTTCCTCCACTTCATCATCATCCATACATATATCGAATATCCTTACCAACCACTCAGCAACACAGTCATCACCTTATTTAATAAATTTCTCTGCATTACCGTCCAAAACCACTGCCTTGCCGGCTTTCATCTTCCGCAAAGCTTTTACTACCTCTTCTCTGTTTACCAAACC
>NW_027264220.1:0-7154 GCF_036320965.1 Panulirus ornatus | reverse complement strand
GACCTCTGGAAATGTAAACTCCTGTTTTTCCAGAAATAAGCTAGTGGTTTTGCGATCATTCGCGAAATTAGCGATTAAATCTTCGATACTACCCTGCTAAACCAAGGAAGGATTTGACATTGTCTGTGTGGAAGGGAATGGCCAATTCCACAATTGTTCGTACTTTATCTGCATTAGGTTGAATACCGGTTTCGTTCGTCAACGGTGTGACCGAAGTAATTAATTCTTGTCCTGTAAGAAAGGAACATTTGGATAACTTGACTTTTAGGTTTGCATCCTTAAGTCGCAAAAACACTCTCTCAAGACTTTTGAAATGAAAAGCAATATCTGGAGACATGACAAATTATATCATACAAGAAAAACCATTTACTTCTTTGCCCAACATGTGACGACAAATGTTATCATTAACCTTGAGAAGGTATTCACCGTGAGGAATGAAGCCTGAAGGCCATGATGCATATAAACTGCCAATGAACCTTCCTGGCGTACTGAACACAGTCAGGGGACGCTTCCTCGACGAGGGAATCTGCCAAATATCCCCTCAATAAATCCAAAGTTGAAAATACCTTATGTTACCGAGCAATGAAGAAGCTCTGATACCACTGGTAATGGAAACTATCTTTCAAAGTGAACTTGTTGTTTATTTTCTAAAATCTATGACTGGTCTAAAAGTTCCGTCCTTTCGGAACATCAGAAGTTGTGAATTCCATGGTGGACCGTGATTCTTCTATGACTTATCTTTCAAACATATCCTGAACCAGTTTTGCTTGCTATGTCTCCTGTGTACGTGTGGCAAGCGATAGGCTGACGTCAATGGACTTGTGTGTTTTTCTCTAAGTTTAATAATGTGATTATCCAAATGAGTTCCTGCCCATGGTTCTCCTGATAAGGCATAGTAGACCTATACTGGTTAAGTAAGTCTGTAAACTGCCAACATGTTTGGTTAATCCTATCCTTGATATCATGTCAGGTGATGGCGGAGAGCTGACTCGAGCCGTGCACTGCAGAGTCTGGGTAGGAGGAGTAGGTGGTGGTGGGTTAATGGAATGTGAGGACTTAGACGGATATTAACTCATGTAACTTCCTCCGTCTGATTCTCGGGACTTCAAACAGATAATTCCACAACTTGGTGGCCCCTCGACAGAGACGGACAGGAGTGGGTCCCGTATTAGCATGTATTACGGTAAACCTCTCCATCAGCGGTCTCAATGAATAGAGCATCCATCGATAGCCCCTTTGATAGTTTAGTGATGAGGTTTCAGCAACTACTGTTAGTACTCATCACCTGACTATGTCACATCCATGATCAGTCATCCACTTTCGAGAAAGTGAGAGAGGAAACCTTCGTTAATGTGTTACTATGCAGAGTCATAATTGATTGAAGTTACCAGGGCAATGAGTAGAAAAATAAAAGGGGTGGGTAAAATCTACCGAGAAGCAGGACGTGGGAGCAGATGTATTAATACTCTGACGGAAGTGAGAACTCTTCTCTGACAACGGCAAGGAACGTATTAACAACACAAACACATGATAAATAGCCAGATCTTATGTTTGTGCCACACATAACAGTGGCGACCAAAGAACTAGTTACGCAGGAAAAGTTACACCACGAACATGTAAGGGGTTATGGTAAATGACCGAGTCGCCATTGCGAATGTTCATTTTAATATGCCCCTTACGTCCGAGATTTTCATTTAGATACTTTGAAGGGTGGGTAAAAGTCTGAGTATTTAACAAGTGAGTGCGCATTAATGGTTGAATAATTCATAATGAATGAATCTGCTTCCGCGCCACTGTCTAGAAAAGAATAGTGCTTGGCTTATTCTAGAAAGAACCCACTAAAATCGAAACTGTAAATTTGAGAAAAAGGCAAGAACGAAAATGTCTTAAGAGTTCCTTACGTGACGATCTGTCATGAGCGAGAGATTGTCATTGTTGATGATGACATGATGAACCTTTTTTTTAGATGAACTGTCTGTCTAGCTAATGCTCGAACATTCCGCTGATGTGTGTCTACGTTCTTATGATATAACACATGACTGGTTGAGGGGCCGCTAGCGGTGAAAGGTCAATTGGTGTCTGACAGCAGGAAATCATGACACGGTCTGCAGCATTGTGACGACCGAGGTGTGATGACATGGGTCGTTGACATGCGTTGTTGTTCTGGTCGAGGCTCACGTAGAATGAGTCCGATGTGTAAGGACACACATTCGCTTTATGTCCTGTTGGCCACACCGGAAACTAACGTACCTTATGTGAGTGTTTGTCCATCACTGCCATCGCTTTAAGTGGCCGTGAAAGAATGATTGTGTTGATCACTAGAATGATTTCCTCATAATAGGGAAAGCCGACACACTCCCTAGTGTCTTTAGTTGTGATATCCACCTTTCTATTTAGTGTAACTCAATACTTTCAGTTACTGACCATGATGGGTCGATGTCTTCATCAAGTAACCGCCGAGCTACGTCCTGGAGGTCAGGTCCTTGAGAATGAAGAGTATCTGTAATAAACGCATGAGTTTTTTGCACATGAGTTTCAGGCTTCATCATGGCCGACATCCAGGGTGAGGATTCGTAAGCCTCCCTTAATAATCTCATTTCATGCTAATGTACTCCATGATCAGGGACCTGACGTATCAATCCGTTGTATGAAGTCGTTAAGAAGCACGTAAAAGGGACGGTAGTAGATATCTGAGAATGATTCCCACAACCGCATTTAAACAACGTTTTAAATTCCTCCCAAGATGTACAGTGTCAATGTCATCTGAGTCCTAAACAACCCTAGCGTAATCGTTAGTCTTGGTGAAATCAATGAGATTTTTAGCAGCCGATATAAGCGCTTTGTCTCCTGACTCACCATATGTTCAACAAAGTCCTCTATACGTTTCCGATCCACCAACAAAATTGATAGTTTACCATCAAATATCTCGTGTGGTTCCCTAGCTTGTTTTAGTGTGGAAAAACTGTTTTTGTGAAGTATAGATTGTCCTGATTTTCATGAGTGAGGGAAGGTGTTGTGGGTTTTGTATGTAAGAAGAAGGTTTCCTGTTGGTCCCATCTGCGTCACCAGAATCTGTCAAAACAACTTTTGTGTGACGTCACCTTTTAGAAAGGCTGGTTCCGTTTAATAATAAGAAGATCTAGGTAATTTCCTAAGTACATATGATCCTTTACGAATACCGCATGAATATCTTCAGACATGTATACAAATCAGACTTAAAGTGTTTAAGTAATAAACCTCTCTAAAAATCAAAATGCAATGAAAACTATTGTCCTAAACCAAAATACCTAACCTGAATATTTATTTGAAAATACGGCACCGAAATAAAGGGCAACAATAAAAATATGGATAACAACATATTAATACAAGATTTCTGCCATGCGAAAAGCAATCCTCACTAAAATTCAGCAGTATCAATGTATGAAAACATAAGAAATAATATGCAAGAAAAACCCTTAGATTAATTTGTTAAGCTACAGGACGAGTAGTCATATTACCCAAAAGTATATATATATACATAGTCTATAGTGAAAGACTAGGACTAGTAACACACAAAGACATACTTCACAAGTAACCATTTAGACACAGTCTTATCTGAATGGAAGATACGCTCACTTAGACGTCTCGGGTGTGGTGTAGCGAGGTGAAGATGTGTGCAGAGTAGCGGCTCGCTAGCAGGAAATTGAGTGAGCGACCAGGCCCCGGACGCACGCGATGGCTGACGTTGGGATGTCGCCACGGCTGCAGATGTGCGTCTCTAGATCGTCGAAAGATGGACCACCACGTTGGTGTTGCAGGATCGCGACCTTGCTGGCGACGCGGTGATTTGATGACCACACTCCACGGTGGAGGCGCTGTGTTCCCCTTGCAAGTGACCACAGTGTCAGCATTGCAATATAGACGTAAATCTTCACTTGCCTGGAGATACGGGTGATGTAGAACGTAGTCGGCCCGGGCTTCCGCCCTAAAACGTCCATTAAGAGCGTCGCCAAGACTGTCAAGGTAGCATGATGACTGCTGGCAAACACCAACGTAGATAATATGAATAGATGTGATGGTCCGTCTGAGGTCACGTAGGTTCTTACTTCTCGCCAACATTTGTAAGGTTGAATTGTCAGGAAGAATACAGGTCTTCTTCGTGGATGGAATCAATGAAGATCAGTCGGCCTTTGTAATTTATTACCAAAAGAATATGTACGTCCATCTGTATAACTCTGGCTATAGTCTTATGACACACAATAACGGACACACTCTAGTGAACAGTGTGACGAAGCTGCCCCAGTGTGTCCCCCTCAGGTCACACTGGCCAGGGGTTTGTATGGGAGTCCGCAACACCCATTCAACAACGTGTTCAAATAACAGATCACTCTTACGTGTTCAAACATCTGAATAACAGTACCCGTGGGAACAGTGGCCCGTGGGAACATGCATCTAACTCTAAGGGGGGGTGTAACTTACAGTAAAAATGATATATAAACAAATACCTATTGAAAAATTATGGTAGTATGCGTGAGTCTTACAGGGACGCTATTATTCATACGGCAACACTTTTAATCAAAACCGAGGTACGGCGTAGAAGAGTGTGGTCCCAATTGACATATGATAATGCCTACATGTTAATGAACATTGACATCAAACAGGTACTCACACCCATTCATCATGATCAAAAATATGTGGTGGTAAGACACTGGAGGATCATACGGTTCATACCTTTCTGCCAGGCCATTCGAGGCTGGGTGATGTGCCATTATATTACATTTACTTATGTTGTACAGAGTTCTTCTAATAATGAAGTTATTTAATAATTCCCCACTATTATCTGGGACTAAAATCTTCGGCGCATTATAGTGTCTAAGATATGTTTTTTGGAGACGCATTACAACCGTGCTGCGTCTTTATGTTGAACTGAAACTAATTCACAGTATCCTCGTGAAGGTATCAGTATTACAAAAATGTATCTCTAACCAGCCATGGACCTGAAAAGAAAACCTCCTAATATAGTCCATATAAAGACTCTTTCCCATATCCTTATGCCTCTAAGGAATTCTATTACAGGACCGCCAGACTGTGTCATCTCAGTTGATGCTGTCACCCCCAACCGCTCCTACATCAAATATACGAGTGCTATTATCTACAGTTGACTGCACCACTCTGCGGAAAGCGCGTCTGCAACTACATTGGATGAGCCAGAAACAAAAACGAAAATCTGGGTCAAATGTTAAGTAGTTAAAAATCATTTTGAAACTTTCCTGTAGGTTCTTGTCTTTGAAAATACCAAACAGTGCTCTGTGATCTGTATAAACTGTAATATGGTATCCATATATGTATTCCTTGAAATTTTTGAGTGGCCAAACAACTGCAAGGCCTATCTAACCTCAGATTAATGAGTATTTCGATTCCGTCTTTGAACATGAATGGCTCGCATAGGCTATTGGAAAAAGTCTACCCTTATGTGACTCCTGCATAATACAGCTCCTCACAAGACCTCTGTTACAAACTCTGTGTGCAAAATGAAGGGTTTTCTCAAGTTGGGAATCGAAGGGTAGGCGACTCGATCAAGTATTGTTTGAATAAGTTAAATGCAACATGTAACCACTGGAATGTAACTTCCAGTTTCAGAAATTAAGGGAGGGGAGTTTGTGATCTTCGCGAAAAAGCGATAAATCTTCGATAATATCTTGCTGAACTTAAGGAAGATTTTGACCTTGTCTGTTGTGGAAGGACTGCCATTCTACAATTTTTTTGACTTATGAGCATTAGGTGGAATACCGTTTTCCATCAACGGTGTGGACCTAAGTAATTAATTCTTGTATGTAGAAAGAACAATGGATAACTTGACTTATAGGTTTGCAATCCTTAAAGTCGTAGAAATACTCTCTCCAGACTTTTGAAATGAGAAGCAATATCTGGAGACATGACACTTATTCAAGAAAACCCAATACATCTTGCCCAACAGTGACGACAAATGTTAGTCATTAACCTGAGAAGGTGATCACCGGTGAGGAATGAAGACCGAAGTGCATGATGATATGAACTGCCAATGACCATCTGGCGTACTGAACAGAATCAAGAGGGCGGGCTTTTCCCTGACCTAAGTGGAATCTGCAAAATCCGCTCAATAAATCCCAAAGTTGAAAATACCTTTATTGTTACCAGAGGCTATGAAGAAAGCGCTGATACACATGGTAATGGAAACCATCTTCAAGTGACCTTGTGTCAAATTTCTAAATCTATGAATAGGTCTAAAAGTATCCGTCCTTTTCGGAAACGAATCAAAGTGGTAAAATCCGAACCATGGTGATCGTGATTCCTCTATAACGCTTATCTTTCAATATGTCCCTGAACAGTTTGTTTGCTATGTCTCTGTGTGCGTGGGTGTGGCAATCGATAGGCCTGGGACGTCCAGATGGGACTTGTGTGTTTTTTCTCTAAGTTAATAATGTGAACATCCAAATGAAGTCTAACCGAGTGGTTCTCCTGATAAGGCAATAGTAAGACCTATACTGGTTAAGTAAGAATCCCAGTTTAACTGTCAACATTTTCGTTAATCTACTTGGATATCAATGTCAGGGGTATGTAGGTAGAGACTGATCGAGCCGTGCACCTGCTGAGTTCAGGGGTAGGAGGAGTAGGTGTGGTGGGTAATTGAATGTGAGACTAACAATGTTAAACTCATGTAACTCCTCGTCTTGAATTCTGGACTTCAAACGAGAATTCCACAAGCTTGGCCCCTACAGAGACGGAAACAGGAGTGGGGGTCCCTATTGGCAATGTATACGTAACCACTCCATACTGCGGTCTCATGAAAATGAGGCATCCATTCGAATAGCCCCTTTGACAGATAGTGAAAAGTTTCGGCAACTACTCTTATACGAGATCACCCTGACCCATGTCCTCAGTCATGATCAGTCCATCTCACTTTCGAAGAAAGTGAGAGAGGACCTTCGTTAACGTGTTACTATGCAGAGTCATATTGTTGGAAGTTTACCAGGCAATGAGTAGAAAAATAAAAGGGGTAGTATTAGCCTTCGTGAAGCAGGACGTTGAGCAGATGTATTAAAGACTCTGACTGAGTGAGAAACTCTTCTCTGACAATGCCAGGAAACGTATTATCAACACAAACCACATGATAAAATAGACAGATCTTATGTTTT
>NW_027264219.1:0-7936 GCF_036320965.1 Panulirus ornatus | reverse complement strand
CACAACTACCAATAAGATCGAGCGAGGTCAAATTCCTCATCAAATCACCAAAGTAGCACCAGGTAATTAAGGCATTGCGTTACCAAACTACTTACACATCTCCCTTAACAAATATGAGCCATCACTTCCTCTTCATCGCGGCCCTAGCCTCTGGCTATTTTCCGCGGCTTCAAAAGCTAAACAAAACCACAAACTGATACCTTAACCCAACAATCCAACAGAGACCCAATGAAGTCAGACCCATCGCCTACTTGAGGTCCATTGGGATGACATTTATAGATTCTTAGCAAACAGACTTAGACAACACCTTCAAACAACAGCCTCTCTCACACAAACTGTTTGGCTTCACCAACATCGGTCCTCACAGATGAACTTCGAACTCATTACGAACTACATATGAATACTAACACGCGGGACACACAAATGACCGCCCCCCCACTAATCACAAAGTCTGTTGAAAAAAGCCTTTGACACGTGTGCACGATGGATTGATTGGTAATAAACTAAGCACCAATTCCACTCGCACGACCACACATTAGCTTTCTCTAACTATCTTAGCAACAGAAAAACACGAATCAAATACAGAAACACTTAACTCACACTACTTCTTCCTAATGCCGGTGTTATCCAAGGTCCGTGCTGGCCCCTATCTTACACCACTCTACTCAAATGATCTTCCCAATTCTATACACCTGGGGACTCCATCACTCTCCATTATGCAGATGATGTCACACAGCTAATCCAGAGACACACCCTCACACGCTCAAGTCAAATAGAACCCAACAGGAATAGACCACGTTTCGCTCTGGGAGTTGAAATGGAGGATCAAAACAAAAAATCCTGCAAAATCCAACATTTTCCTAACTTTTAATGTACGTCAGAGATAACAAAATCACATAACTAAAGTCTACCTACACTCCGTATACACCGACATTTACCATTCCCATCTCAAACACCAACACTGTCTGTGGCTAAATCTATGATGTATTACTGAGAATGAACAACGACATATACAGGTTTGTTGAATGTGTTTGTTGTTAAAGTGGGGATTTTGGGTTTTTTGGTCAAAAGGGGGTTGCAAAGTGAGGGGGGTTGGGGAAAAAATGTTTTGGGGTCAGAGGGGTAGAAAAAATTTTTCCGGAAGATAAAACCCGGAAAAGGCAGCGGTTTGGTGGTATTGTTGGGAATTTTTTAAAAAAGGGGGTGTTTTGTTAAACGGGTTGGGTTTAAGGTTATTTAATTTTATGGGGATCTGGTGGGGTTTCCTGAGGTTGGGGGGGAATGCTTGCTAGTGCCTTTTGTACAAAGGAAAGGGGGGAATAAGAGTGGTGTCAAATTCCAGGGGTATAAGTTTTTTAAAGTTTTCCCGGGAATTTTATATAAAAAGGTATTGTTTTGAGAGGGTGAAGGCATGTACAGAGCTTTGAGGGGGGAAAGGGGGCAGTTTTGGTTTAGAAGGGTAGGGGAGTTTAACCCGGTGTTTTTTTGGGAAGGGAATTAGTGAGAAATACTTAAAAAAACAATGGATTTGAAATGAAATTTTTATGGATTGGAAAAAGGCTATGAAGAGTTGAAAAGATGCTTTTTGGGGAAAGGGTATTAAGAATTTTTGGTGTGGGGGGAAAGTTTTTAGAACCGTGAAAATTTTTTAAACGGGGAAAAGGAAAGGCTTGTAGTGTGGAAAGAGAGGAAAGTTTTTGGGGGTTCTATTGAATTTTGGTTTTGCGGCAGGGGTTTTTGTGTTGTCTCAGGGTTTTTTTAAATTTTGTTTATGGTTGGGGGGGGTTAGGGGGGTAAATGAAAGATTTTTGGAAAGAGGGGAAAGTATAAAGTCTGTTGGGGATGAGAGAGCTTGGGAAGTGAGTAGTTTTTGTTCGCTGAATGATAAAACGCGGGTTTGGCTGATTTTGAAAAAACTGAGAAGCTGGTAATTGAGGGTAAAGTTTTGGGGAAAAAAGAAAGTAAGGGGAAAATTGTGAAAAAGTAAGGTTATTGGTAAAATAGGGTTTGAGGGAAAGAAAATTGGGGGTCGTTTGAATGGAGAAAAACTGGGGGAAAGTAAAGTTTTTTAAAGTTTATTTTGGGAGGGAAATTGGCAGCGGAGGGAAATGGAAGCGGAAGGGGGTTTCATAGGGGGGGGGGGAGGGGGCGAAATTTTGGGGCTTAAAAGATTGGGGGAAGTCGAGAACATTTTCGGAAAGAAAAAAAATGGGTATTTTGAAGGAAAAAGGGGTTTTCCAAAAAAATGTTTATGGTTGCGAGCGGGGGCATGGAAAAGTTTTTGTTTTTTCAGGAGGGTGGTTGTGTGGGAAATGAAAATTTTTGGGGACAATTGTGGTGTGAGGGGGGTTTAAACGAGTAAGTAAAATAAGGAAAAGAAAAAATGGTGGAAAAAAAAAGAGGTGGTTGGAGAGAAGAAGGGGGTTTTTAAAAAATTTGGTTTGGAAATGGGAGAGGAAATGAGTGAGGAAATTGACCAGAGGATATATGTGTCAAAAGGTGGGGGGGAACGAGGAGAAGGGGGGGGCCCAAATTTGGGGGGGGAAAAGAGGGAAGGGGAAAAAGGGTTTTTGGTGACCCGGGGCCGAACATGTTTGGGGGGGGAAAAGGCGGGAAAGGAATAGGGGAAAATTGGGGGGATGTGGTATACGGGGTGACTTTGTTTGTCGTGGATTAAAAGGGGGGTGTAAAGGTTTCTGGGGAAAAACCAAAGGAAACTGTGGGTGGAAGTAAAAGGGTTTTGTGGAAGTGTTTTTTACATGGTAGGGGGCGGGGGTTGGGGCCATTTTTTCTTTTTCCTTTCCCGCTCCCCTCGCCCCGGGTTTTTTGACAGGACAAAGGAATAAAAAAAAAAAAAAAATTATATTTTTTTCTATATATTTATTATTAATTTATATTTTTTAATTTTTTTTCTTATTTAAAATTTTTTTTTAATTTTTATTTTTTTTAAAATAAAAAAAAATAATAAATATATTTTAAAAATATATATAATTTATATATATAAAAAAATTTTAAATGGAATTTTTTCATAATAATTTTATTTTTTATAAAATTATAGGGATGGGTGATTTGAATGAAAAGGGTGAGAAAAGTGGCATTTTGGGGGGAAATAATAGGTATACATGGGGTTTTTCCTTTGTTGTAAAGGGTAATTTTTTAAAGAGTTGTTTTTTTAAAGTGTGCAAAAAGGGCTGTTTGTTTGGGGGAAAATACCGGGTTTTAAAAAAAGCGCGTTCAAAAGTTATTTAATGTATTTGGAGAGATGGCCAGAGGGTTATTGGGTTCGTTTTAAAAGGGACAGGCGGGGCAAAAAGAGAGACTTTTGGAGTTAATGTGCTGAGAGGGAAAGGGGAGGGATGTTTAAATTATTATCTTGTGGAGGTAAGGGGGAAAAATTTGAAAGGGTTTTCAGAAAAAAAGAGTAAAATTTGGGGTAAAAGAGGGTGGTGGGAGTAAGTGAGCTTGAGAAGGAGCCCGGGTGTGGGGAAAGACCAGGAGAAAAGAGTCGAAGGGGAAAAAGGTGGGGGAACAATGGAAGAAAAGGGGATGGGGGGGGAATGGGTTTTTATTTGGGGAAACAGTGAGGGCTTGCGAAAAAGATGTTTTGTGGCATGAGAAGTGGGAGGGGGGGTTTGATTAAAAACGGGTAGTGGTGGGGGGAGGGAAGGGGAAGAAAGAAAATTAGTAAAAGAAAAGAGAGGGCATTTTGGGACGTTTTTTTGCGGGGAAAAAATGCAATTGATGGGAGAGGGTAAAAAAGGAAAGAGACAGGGGTCAAGAAAAGGGTTGAAAGAGGTGAAAAAAAGGGGGAAATGGGGTTTTGGGGTGAGAGAGTATAAAAAAAATTTTTTGGGGAGAAAAAAAAAGTTTTTGGAAGGGGGTAAATAAAGTGCGAAGAAAAGGGAGCAAAGGGGGAATTCGGTAAAGGGGGTTGGCCAAATGGGGGGTTTGGATAACAAGGGGTGGTGTTTGTGAAAAGGAGAGGGAAATAGTTTTTTAAGGTTTGTTGAATGTGTTTGAGGGAAAAATAGATTTGGCAGATCTGGGGGTTTTGGTCGAGGGGGTGTGCAAGGAGAGGGTTAGGGAAAATGATTGGAAAACAGAGAAGGGGTTTAGTAAAAGCTTTGGGGAAAGAAAAAGCCGGAAGGGGGCGGGGTTTGGATGGTATTGCAGTGGGAAATTTTTTTTAAAAAAGGGGGGGGGGATTATTTTTGCTGGTTGGTAAGGTTATTTAAGTATGTAGGGTCATTGGGGAGGTGCCTTGGGGGGTTGGCGGGAAAAAGCGTGCATAGGCCTTTTTTACAAAGGGAAAGGGGGTACGAGTGAGTGCTTTAAATTACAGAGGGGATAAAATTTGTTGAGTATTCCTGGTAAAAATTTTTTTTGGGGGGGTATTGATTGAGAGGGTGAAGGATGTTTCAGAGCTAGATTGGGGGGAAAACCGGGGTTTTGGGTTTTAGAAGTGGGTAGAGGATGTTGGATCGGGTTTGCTTTTTTAAAATTTTTTGTGAGAAATATTAGAAAAACAAAAAAGGGTTTGTTTGTAGCATTTATGGAAACGGGGGAAAAGGATATGATAGAAATTTATAGAGATGCTCTGTGGAAGGGATTAAGAATTTTAAAAGGTTTTTGGGAGGAAAGTTGTTCGAAGCAGAGAAAAGTTTTTAACGGGATGTAAGGCATGTGGAGTGTAGGAAGAGAGGAAAGTGAATGGTTCTCAGTGATTGTAGGTTGCGGCAGGGGTGTGTTGATGTCTCCATGGTTGTTTAATTTGTATATGGATTGGGGTTGTTAGGTGTGGTAAATGCAAGAGTTTTGGAAAGAGGGCAGTATGAAGTCTGTTTGGGGTGAGAGGCTTGGGAAGTGAGTCAGTTGTTGTTCGCTGGATGATACAGCGCTGGTGGCTGATTCATGTGCAGAACTGCAGTTGCTGGTGACTGTGTTGGAAAAGGTGTTGGAAGAAGAAAGGGTTAAGAGTAAATGTGAATTAAGAAGCAAGGTTATTAGGTAACGTAGGGTTGAGGGTCAAGTCAATTGGAGGGAGTTTGCATGGAGACAAATGAGGAAGTGAAGTGTTTTTGATATCTGGGAGTGGATCTGGAGCGGATGGACATGGGGCGGAAGTGGGATCTAGGGTGGGGGAGGGGGGCCCGGCGCGGGCGGGGGGGAGGGGGGCGGGGGAAAATCCTGGGAGGCCTTGAAGAATGTGTGGAAGTCGTGAACATTATCCGGAAAGCAAAATGGGGTATGTTTGAAAGAATAGTGGTTCCAACAATGTTGTTTGGTAGCGAGCGTGGGCTTTGGATCGAGTTGTGCGCAGGAGGATCAGATATGCTGGAAATGAGATTGTTTGAGGGCACAATGTGTGGTGTGAGGTGGTTTATCGAGTAAGTAACGTAAGGGTAAAAAGAGATATGTGGAAATAAAAAGAGCGTGGTTGAGAGAGCAGAAGAGGGTGTTTTGAAATGGTTTGGGCACATGGAGAGAATGAGTGAGGAAAGATTGTCCAAGAGGATATATGTGTCGGAGGTGGAGGGAACGAGGAGAAGTGGGAGACCAAATTGGAGTGGAAAGATGGAGTGAAAAAGATTTTGTGTGATCGGGGCCTGAACATGCAGGAGGGTGAAAGGGGGAAGGAATAGAAGTGATTAGGATCGAAGCGGATTACCGGGGTTGACGTGCTGTCAGTGGATTGATCAGGTCATGGAAGGCGTCTGGGGTAAACCATGAAAGCTGTGGAAGGTATGTCATATATTAGCGTTGTGTGAAGTAGGTATATACATGTGTATGGGGGTGGGTTGGGCCATTTCTTTCGTATGTTTCCTTGCGCTACGTCGCCAATCGCGGGAGACAGGACAAAGCAAAATATATATATATATATATATATATATATATATATATATATCATATATATATATATATATATATATATATATATATAGTATATATATAATATAGATTTATATATATATATTATATATATTATATATTATATATATATATATCTATATATATATTATATATATCTATATATATATATATATATATATATATATTATATATTAGAATGTTTGGATGAAAAAATCATTTAATTTTTTTCTGGTTTAGATGTATGTTGTTCTAATCTCTGGGATTGTATTTTATAATAACGACTATCGAGAAAACTGTCTTGAAAATTCAAAGGAATTATCAGGGATTACATAGTCCAACTGTAATTGTAGAGTATATTACAAAACTCCATACCATAAGAACATGAGAAGTAACAGACACTGCAGAGGCGTATTGGCCAAGCTAGCAGGTCCTGCGTCTGTCCACCAAACCAATGCCTGTACCATAAACACTCCAACTTCGATTAAAGCTACTAAAG
This sequence comes from Panulirus ornatus, assembly GCF_036320965.1. Lineage (NCBI taxonomy): Eukaryota > Metazoa > Arthropoda > Malacostraca > Decapoda > Palinuridae > Panulirus > Panulirus ornatus. The sequence goes on along the minus strand of NW_027264219.1, from coordinate 1,569 downwards.
ATCTTATTCAAACTACTGTCACTTGACAGTTGTTCCATAATATCTACTACCTATTCTGAAACAATATCTACCCACATCCGACCTGAATCTGTCTAATCCATTTTTTTTTGGTCTACCCAGTGGGCGTCATTCTCAAGACCCTTTATTTCACGTTACCGTATGTTCTGGTCTTCACCTATTCAAAAACTTCATCACATCCCCTTTAGACCTTTCCTACTTAAAAGACTGCAAATTCAGGCCTTTTTTACTTTTCTTCAGAAGTGAGGTTCTAATTCCAGGAATCTTTTATGTTATTCGCATTTGTGCTCATCTCTCTCTCTCTCTCTCTCTCCTCTCTCTCTCCTCTCTCTCTCTCTCTTCTCTCTCTCTCTCTCTCTCTCTATCTCTAATAATCATTAATAACTGCATAGTATCGAGCCCCAACTAAACGCATGATTCAAATGTGAGCTTCACCAATTCAAGATACTTTTGTAATATATCTAGTAGTTTCATTGGTAACAGCCCATTTAATGAATACCCAAAACATACTATTAGTCTTATTACACACTTTAATACATTGTTGCAGCGGCTTAAGATCCTCGCTCATCCACCTGACGTACGTGGAATTGTTGATCTGGGGGAACTAACATGTAATGCAGACTGAAAATACACACCACACACACGTCGCACACACACACACACACACACCACACACCACACACACCACACACACACACACGTACAAATTCTCTCTACCTCTCTCTTTTCATTTCTGTATTCTTTTACTTTTTGCATTAACACAAAACTTACTCCTATATTTGTTCTCTTTACTCGTATATTTCAATAGGTAAATTAAATAGCTGAAGTCCATGTAATTTGTTTAGTAATCGGTATGAGATTCTTTTTCTCTCTGTGTCTGTTGGGACCCGAGGAAAGTAAAACCATTCCTCATTATTGGACCAATAGTGTTATAGGTTAAGTAAGAACTGGTTTCATCAATATAGGACTTTGGTAAGAGAATATGATATTCAATCTAGAAGTTCATGATCAGGCAAATAAATGATCCTATCCCTCTTAGCAACACTCTAATCTATTATTTAACATTATATGGCGAGATTTCTTCCTTCCTTTAGTAGCTGGAGATGCCCCTACCATCAAAAACTTTCATTGACTTAATAAAACTTTGTTGAAATTAACGTTTTCAAGATGCTGAGGGTGTTTCTTATTGAAAGAAATTCGGTTTCGCAATGATAAATTCCCTCACTCCCATTTCTCTGTAACTTCTTCATGGAATACTATGAGATCTGAGATACAAACTTCCGTTATTAACAAGTCCAAAAATAGGTAAGATACGTTAACGAATTATGTGGTTCTTTTCGGCATCTCTACCAAGCTCTGATGTTTTCTTTAATGATCTTACGATTCAGCCCACATCAAGTTTAAGATAATGGAAACACAAAGCAAATCAGCATCTTAATGTGGTGATAATTAGGTATTTTGATTAGTTTTTCTTTAAGATCTACAGGAAGCCTACCAGTGCTGAGAGTTATGTTCATTATTGTTCAGGATGTGGAAAAACAGGATCCGTCA
>NW_027264218.1:0-9635 GCF_036320965.1 Panulirus ornatus | reverse complement strand
AAGTTGGCAGTATTGTCATATGAACATATTGTCATTTTGGCTATCTTCTTATTTTCGTTACATTACTATCATGTAGCTATCGTCACCTTGGCTATATTAAGCAAATGTGATATTTTTGTAGGTGCTATATTGTCATTTTTTAATCAGGCCATATTTGTCATAAGTGATACATTATCATGATAAAGATATAATTCCGGTGACTATATATTGGCCTTTGTGACAATATTGTCGCCTCCCAAAACATATCCATCCCAGCTTGGATATTGTACTGCTGGGTCGCTCAATAATTGAAAGGAAGAATGAAGACATTGACTGGAGACAATTACGGGAGGGGTCTAATCTCCAAAGATGATTAGTGGTTTGAGAAACAAATTCATAAGCAGATTTAAAACGACTTAAATCCATTCAGCTTTACGGAAAAGAAGTTTAAGAGATTCCTATTACAGGTATATGAAGTATTGTAAATGGCATCCCTTTACGCTTGATATTTTTACTATCCTGTAAACTAGTTCCAACAATTAAATCAATATTCAGCATGTGATTTAAGTGACTGAATTTTAGGATGCATTTGGATTGTCAAAAATTGTATTTAGCAAAATACTTCAACTTTCAACTGACCCATTCTATCTTTTTTATTAACTTCATCTCCAGTTTTTATCATCTTCCTGAACTGTTTAATATCAACAGTAGCCCGTCTACGTAGTTGGGACTCTGAAGCAAAGGCACTTTTTCTAGCTAGTTAGGTTAGCATCTTAAACAAACCTAAAATCACCTGATCTTAGAAATATGTTCAGACAGTACCTTCTGAAAAATATTTCTTAGGTAATGGGTGCGTGGGGGTTGTTTAGGTGCTAACTAACACCTTGGCTAGAAAAAAAGTTTGCCTTTAAAGCCACAAACTACTTGAAAGGTACTTTAAGGGGTGATACTTGGTATTCATTTGCTCCAGTGTGTCCTCTGTCCGTTTGTTATGTCCACCAAAAGTGCATACGCTCAGTTTTTGATGTCGATTGGATTTCCCATCTTAGTTTCGTCTACGGAAATTCAACGTCTTCAGTTCAGCCACACCATTGTGGTAATGAAGGGAAAGTCACAACATTCATAAGCCAGGTGCACGTTAGAAACAACACTTACCTGATTTGAATTAATGAACGGGCAAGAGGAAGAAAAACTTCCAATCCACATTGATTATACAAAACCAAAACCTATATCATTTATATCATATACTATTATACTTTCCTGCACTTTCCATCACAAATTTGCTGAGGGGTATAGCCTTTGAGTTACATTTACCTTACAAACCCTTAAGGATGGTGGTTACACACCTCTAGATTGATGGAGGGGAAAACGAAAAGTTTCGTTTTACTATTAAGACCTACAGAAATGCGGGTTAATTCCACTTCATTACCACTAATACTAGTTATTTTACTTGTTGATTTTCACGGCTTAAGATTTTCATCCTTTCTGAGCGAAGCCATACAATAATCGTCCTTATTCTACTCTGAGATTGGATAGCCTCTGAAGATCAAAGATTGCTGTTTTGGTGGGTCCGTTTTTACCTTGTTATGCTGCGCCTCATGACACCTTACCTGAGTGGCATTCCACTAGTATTAGGGACAGCTGCTGGGGCCTCATGTAGCACTTCTGGGGGACGGGTTGCCTATTTCCTCGTTGTTCCCTCATGACCACAGCGCCAAAACCGACTCCCGCCTCAGGCGAACGCACAAACATTTCTGACAAAATTGAGGACAACCGCTTTCGCGTCAGTTTTGACACCAAGTGAAATTTATTACGACAATTACGCTTCAAGGATGCTTGGTTTTTCGTTCATGGATTGAACAGAAGACAACCAAACGATGGTTGCTACTGCCCAATCCATGAAGTCCCCCCACCACGGAAAGGTAAACCAAGCTATCGGGGGGATGGGTGTTTACCCTGACGCCAACAGAGAAACTCAATACATTTTTTTATTTAATATAACTTTCCTTAATCTTGAAAAATGAATCCAATCAGAGGGAACATAGCCCCAGCCATATGAAGATTGTGGCTACAACCGAGTCCTTGCGCATTGTATGTAGAAAGTGATTTCTTTGAGGGTTTGCTTTATGGAGGGCACGGTTAGCGTTGGAAGAGTTTCATTTTTTTGTTTGAAGACGAAGGGAACTAATCCCCGTGAATTTAGATATTTTTTTTGGTCGGGATAATGTTCCCATTTTTTTTCTTTCTTTGTTTTTCAACGTCCCTACGTAGATATTATGGATCATCCACTATGGGAGAAAGGAACCAGACTTCCGCCAGATTAACGTAATCCTTGGGCAGAGGCACAAACTACAGTTTGTCTTGGTGTTGGTTCCTCAGTGTATAACCAATACAACAAACCAAAAAACACACCTCCAGTGTCCACTCTAGGGCCGTGTTCTCCTACAGCACAGCAGGAAGAAGAACTCAGGTTTCCTCACCAAACTGATCTTTTGGGCCGGGTGGCGTGTGTCATCTCGACCGCTTTTAACGCCCGGTTCGAGGTGCGGAGTGAGTCGGTCTGTAACGTAGGACATGTCATGTGTTATTGAGTCCCGTCGGTCTAGAACGCTGGGCCTGACATGTGTTGGGGGACCAAGTCGGTCTTGAATGGTGGGCTGACGTGTGTTGGGGGACCAATAGTCGGTCATGAATGGTGGGGCCTGGAAGGTCTTGAGACCTGCCATGTTCCCTGAAGGTGGGGCTGACCGGTTGGGTGGGACTGCATTTCCTCATGGATGGTGGGTCTGGTAGGAGCTAGTGTGGGGGGGGGCTGCAGTGCCACTTGAGTGGGCGATGGTCCATTGGTCAGCATCAGTGGGAAGGTTGAGGTTTCACTTTTGCACAGCGACCGTTGCCGGAGAGTGGTTGTCACGTCGGCGGAGAGTGCCCCTTCTTGTAGGAGGGCATAGCAGGGGTCTGGATGACGGCAATCCCGCGGTGGTTTCTCGTAGGTCGTTGTAGGACTGCATGTCTAAGCGAACGATGTCGCCGACTGCTTGAAAGAATTCCCCAGACGTTCGTCCTTGAGATTTTGTTATGGAACGTTGACGACCCAGATGGTATACCTCTGAGGACGGTTTGGAGGAACCCCGTGCAACTGTCCGTTGGTGGGCACGATGACAGGTATGTCCTCATCATCGAGCCCCACTCATTATTTGTGGGCCAGTCGGGTTCTCGTGTGGTGGACGGTCCAGCAAAATCTCCTCATCGTGGATAGGCAGGTAGGCCTGGTAAGTGAGGGCGCCCAGAGCACCTGCTGCTGACTCGACCACCTCCCAACGGAAGCTTTTTGCAAAAACTTCCATGTTGAAGATACTAAGATTTCGTTGTGCACTTTACGAAGTAACCTGGTTATCCTTGTACGTCCACAATATTTAGTGAGTCTATATTGATATGAAAAATATAGTAAGGTACCCCCATGCCTAATATCCACATAGAAACAAAGCATATTTCGACTTCCGGCGATTTTAAAGATAGAGACCATCTAAAATTATTGTAGGTGTGTTAATGGTTGTTACATGGTCTTTGACCAGGGTACGGTGGATGGCCAGACTAGATATAGTAAAGATGGATAGATGCGGACAGACAGGGTTCAGTAAATATACATAGATGGGACAGGACTGGATACAGTGAAGATTGGTGATGGGACAGACAGGGGTATATGAATATCGAATAGATGGGAGAGACCGGGTGTAGTGAAGATTCATTATTTTCATGGGTACTGGACAGGGTACAGTGAAGATTCGTAGATGGGACAGCAGTGGTATAGTGAAGATCCATAGATGGGACAGACAGGGTATAGTGAAGATGTGTAGATGGGACACAATTATAATGAATTGATTGATGGAAACAGACAGGGTATAGTGGAAGACTGATAGATGGGACAGGCTGGGTCTGTGAAGATCCAGAGGTGGGTAGAGGTATAGTGAAGATGTGTAGATGGGGACACATCATTAATGAATTGAGGGATGGGACAGGACAGGGTAGAGTGATATCCATAGAGGGACAGGCTGTGTGCTGGGTATGTGAAGATCTATAGATGGGACAGAGGGTATAGTGGGAAGCTGTGTAGATGGGGGACACTCATTATAATGAATTGCTTGATGGGACAGACAGGGGGTTTATAGTGAAGATCCATAGATGGGACAGGCTGGTATAGTGAAGATCCATAGATGGAGACACAGTGGGTATTGTGAAGATGTGTAGTGGGACACCACAATTATAATGAATGATGATGGAAAGACAGGGTATGACTGAAGATTGATGACGGGACAGACAGGGTTTATAGAGAAGATCCAAAGATGGGACAGGCTTTGGGTTTAGGTGAAGATCGATAGTAGGACAGACAAGGGTATCGTGAAGATCGAACGATGGGACAGACTGGGTTTTTTATTTTTATAGTGAAGATCGCTAGATGGTGCAGAGAAGGGTATAGTGAAGATCGATAGATGGGGACAGAGGGTATGTGAGATCGATAGATGATGGCAGAAGGGTATAGTGAAGATCGATAGATGGGGACCAGACAGTGTATAATGAAATAAATAGATGGGACGATTGGTTATCGTTGATCGGATAGAGGGGACAGACTGGGTATATTGGCGATCGATAGCTGGTAATGTTAGGCACAAAAAAACAATGGCCAGGTGGTCTGAGTAGCAGATCTCTGTTACTTGCAGGCCAGAACTTAATGACTGGTGAGATATAATGTGTCTCCCTCTGTAGTGACTATGATGGTGAAAGATAATGTATGTCTCCCTCTGATGAACATGATGTGAGAGGATAATGGTTTGTCTTCCCTTGTAGTGGGAACATGGACGGTGAGAGTAATGGTGTCTCCTCTGTAGTGAATATGACGGTGAGAAAATAATGGGTTTGTCTTCCCTCTGTAGTGAACATGATGGTGAGAGATCAATGGTGGTTCTCCCTCTGTAAAGTGATATGACGGTTGAGAATAATGGTTGTCTCCTCAGTAGTGAACATGACGGTGAGAGATAATGGTTGTCTCTCACTCTGTAGTGAACAAGATGGTGGAGATAATGTGTCTCTCTCTGTACTGACATGCCGTGAGAGATAATGGTGTCTGTGATTCGGTACTTAGGAACTCACATGAGATTAATCGAGATATATGATTTATGAGCAGAAAAGATGTTATCATGTTGTGATATGTAAGACGAGGAAAGCTACTCCCACACCATCACATTTACAGACTTTCCACGGACAAGAAAGGGTAAGGGGTATTGCTGTGATGGAATTCGTAATAGACCTTCATAAATATAAAACGTTAGGATGCGGATAAAAAAAAAAAATCTAAGGACAAGTAGATAACAAACAACCACATTTGTCTACAAACTCAACAATGACAAAGGCGAATTTTTTTAGTATAAGATAGTACATACATATTTCCCCAATACCTACAGTTTTTGTAATCCAAAGAAAAATATTCTCGAAATCTTAATAGTTGACGAGTCACTTATGCTAGTAAACTTTGTTTTCAAAGCTCATTATTGTTAGAGTATTTCCCATATCTCTTATCTGCATAATCACTTCATCAGGATTCATTAGGCTTACTTGGGACCATTACAGGATATGTATGTAAAGATGTTGCTTTAATGATAAAGATGAAAATATGTCCTGGTTGATTGCATGATTGTTGATAAAACGTCCAGTGTTTTGGTCCCTAACATTTTTTGGTGTTTAATGTTACCTATATATGTTAATGCTCATAGTTGTCTGAAGTCGTGCGTACAAATCTTTATCCTTGGAAAAAACATGAAAAACAAGTTTTGGCTTATTTTCTTTTTTCTTTTTTTAAAATGAAACTCGCTGTAAACGTTTTCGTCAACAAACAGACAGACAGGACAGCACAAGGGTAATTAGTACCACCAGGCTGTTGACACGCGTACAATTAAAGCAGTCATTGCTCACGCGAGTTTACTCTTGCTTTCCTCGTTCTTTCTCATGTAGGTCTTTGATCACTAGTAAACACACACACTCCACCCACACATACACAAACCATTATAATTCCACATCCATGCTACATTTACACTCTCCCCTAGATGCAATTCTTTTTTTCTTTTATGCAGTGTACACCCTCTACCGTATGCTGCTATCTTCACTATATTGATGTTTTCATCTTCATTTACACTAGTTCTTCACTCACTCTGATAATCTATCATCTAGGATATTAAATAATGGGAACGAGAGTAGGATATATTTTATGTGTGGCTTCACTATTATTTTTGCAAGTGAGGTCTATGAATAGTTTTACTTCGTCAAGTTAATATCACGCATCTAACCGATCGCAGAAATGACTCACGTCCGCGCTGCCCATCGGTACCCTGGCAAGGAAGCCTCCTTGAATTTTTCGAGGCTCACATCAAGCAAACCGGGGCTGTTAAAGAAGGTATAAGCGAAACTGAGCTATATTTGCGATACTGTGAATTCGGCGAAGGGGTTCGGGTACGAGAAAGCTGCCGTCCTGACGTCGGCAGAAAACACTGGGACGGTGGTGCATTCAAGGCAGATCGCAGGACATTGGAGGACGCAACGGCCGCCACCAGGAGTACGCCTACACCAGAATTGGCCTGGTTGTTCCAGCAGTGAGGCCTGGCCCAGGGAGAATGCGGTTGCTTCCTGAATGCCAAAGGCTTCCAGGAGAGATCAAGTCTGGATATCGAAACCCGTGCACGAGAGAGTTGTGGTGAAGATTCAGGATCGGAATCAAAGATGATGATGAACCTGTGCGAAGCGCGGACCCAGCGAGGAAAATGGTGTAGTTGACACAGGGCAGCCGCCATCCCCATCAATGTTTCTTTGGCTCCCACACAAAACAACGGGGCAAGTGACTGCCTACCACTGTATTGGTGTCCTTGATCCCTACTTCTATGGGGATGAATCAGGCTTGGTGGATCCCGACGTAATCGTATGGTGTCGTCGAGGAAGACCCTGATTGTGTCCGTCGCTGCGACTGGAGGATCAGCAGCAACTGCAGCAGCAGCGACCCTAAAGGCTTGAAGTGGCCGTGTTGAGATTAAAGTCCACACACCAACATTATCCCTGAAATCTAGACTTAAGTTCCGTCGCTGAGGATTGGAGACGCTGCTTCTCCTCCCAAGCAGTCGACTGTTATAACCGGTCCTCAGAAGACATTTCCTATGGCAAAAGTTCTCATTCAGTTGCAAATTATTGACTCAAACTATTGTACGAATGAAGCGGTATCATAAGGATCAAAATCGTTCAGGAAAAGTTCCTAACATTTTTATGACTCCCCATCTACTGGGAGGGAAAAAAATAAAAAAAAATACATCCATTGTTTGGTTGCCATCAACATGGCACAAATGGACCCTAAAGTCGATACTGCTGACCTCCTAGTGGAGGGTTCGGGCAACTTTGAGGGGACATTATCTTCAAAGGCTAACAGCAGTCGGCACCAAACAATAAAGATTAATCATTTTAGTCATTTACATATAACTCAATAGTCGAGGTTATAGCCTTCGGCTATCTATCATTCATTCGCTAGTGTACGAAATCATAGGCGACTCTGATTGCTCCTACTTCTATCAAGTCTTACCTATTAATTTAACCATCTATCTATCTGTCTATCGTTCCCTGTTTGAAGATTTTCTGTATCATGTAAATCTCAGCCTTTGAATTGTCTGCAGATCAATGTCTAAGTGAACAAAGACATTCTAGTTTGGACTGAAATACTTAGCCCCGTTTTTGTCACATTTTCTCACCTTTTATCCTCCATTATGCCCGTAAGGATCTACGAACTATCTATCAGAGTTGTATTACAAATATATGAAACATGTCACCAAATCACTGTTTTTGTCATTTTTCTGCTATATTAAATCTGTCAGTTTCTAAATGCAATCATGGTGATTATGGCTGTGTCTACACACTCCACCATCTGGCCAACCTGGTTATATGTTCATTTTATCTCTGACATTTTAACAAATTGTTCAAAACGACTCCATGAAACGCGAACTTAAAATTCATCCATTTAACTCCCGCCATTCATTAACGAACATTTCAAACATCATCATTTGAACATAAATCTTCCAGCTGCATTATGTCAACAAAGTCCTTTTAGATATGTCATTAGATTAGGTTAGGTTAAGTTAGGTTGATTAATTTAACCTCGTCAATTAAAACACTTTAATACTACATGCACCATATACACACCGTCTATTGCAGCTGTTGTATGAATGCTTCACATAACTAAAGATTTTAAAGTGAATTATTTTAACGAGATTTTGGAATTCTGCACGTTAATATGAACCTTTAAATTCTGACTGTAGAGGTACACATGACCTTAAATTCCACCAGAGAATGGGAGTTTGTACAATTGATTTAACTCTGCCACTGAACTGCGAACTTTTAAATTTAGCTGGGCGGCCTCTTATTCCCTGGCTGCCTTTAAAACTTTGTCCTTTTAAACTGTTTGTTTTTATCGCTCTATTCATCTTAATTTCGATCGTCTCTGATATTTCAGTCGGTAAATTTTGTTCTTGTTCCCATATTGCTTTAGTTTGGGTTTATGGTTAACCTAACGAATCTACAGCTGTCTACAGGACGGAGCCACCTGTATGTTTTACCAGACAACCATTAATGTATGGTTGGACTGACGTCTACGTGACCGGAGCCACCTGTATGTTGTTACCACACAAACCATATGTATGGTGACTGACGTACTACAGTGACGGGAGCCACCTGTATGTTGTCTAGACAACCAGTAAAGTATGTGACTGGACGTGTACAGTGACGGAGCCACCTGTTATGTTTGTACCCGAACCTGTAATTTTGTATGGTGGACTGACGTCTCTAAAGTGACGAGCACCTGTATGTTGTACGAGACAACCAGTAATAGATGGTGACTGGACGTCTACAGTGACGGAGCCACCTGTATGTTGTACCCACTACAAAATGTATGGTGACTGACGTCTACAGTGACGGGAGCCACCTGTATGTTGTACTAGACATCCAGTAATGCTTTGGTGACTGACGTGTACAGTGACGGAGCCACCTGTATGTTGTACCAGACAACCAGTAATGTATGGTGACTGACGTCTACAAGTGACGGAGCCCCTGTATGTTGTACGAAGGACAACCAGTAATATATGGTTACTGACGTCTACAGTGACGGAGCACCTCCTATGTTGTTCCAGACAACCCAGTAAATGTGTGGTGACTGACGTTCTACAGTGACGGAGCAAACCTGTTGTAGTACCAGACAACCAGTAATGTTTATGGTGACTGACGTCTACAGTGACGGAGCCACTGTATGTTGTACCAACAACCAGTAATGTTTGTGGACTGACGTATATAGTGTGGGAGCCACCTTTATGTTTGTTACCAGACAACAGTAATGTATGGTGACTGACGTCTATAGTGAGGGAGCCCTGTATGTTGTACCAGACAACAGTAATTATGTTGACAGACGTCACAAGGATGGAGACTCCTGTATGTTGTACAGACACCAGTAATGTATGGTGACTGGACGTTATGTGAGGGAGCATGTATGTTGTACCAGACAACAGTAATGTATGGTGACTGACGTCTACAGTGGTTGGAGACACTGATGTTGTACCTGACAACCAGGAATTATGGTGACT
>NW_027264217.1:0-9503 GCF_036320965.1 Panulirus ornatus | reverse complement strand
ATTTATTTACACTAACGTCAATAGTAGTTCTCATCAATTTAACCACTGTATTAATAAGATTCAATGTCTTCAATGTCAATGTGTTTTTTTTCTTTTTTTTTTTTTGGCTTTGTCGCTGTCTCCCGCGTTTGCGAGGTAGCGCAAGGAAACAGACGAAAGAAATGGCCCAACCCACCCCCATACACATGTATATACATACACGTCCACACACGCAAATATGCATACCTACACAGCTTTCCATGGTTTACCCCAGACGCTTCACATGCCCTGATTCAATACACTGACAGCACGTCAACCCCGGTATACCACATCGATCCAATTCACTCTATTTTTTGCCCTTCTTTCACCCTCCTGCATGTTCAGGCCCCAATCACACAAAATCTTTTCCACTCCATCTTTCCACCTCCAATTTGGTCTCCCACTTCTCCTCGTTCCCTCCACCTCCGACACATATATCCTCTTGGTCAATCTTTCCTCACTCATTCTCTCCATGTGCCCAAACCATTTCAAAACACCCTCTTCTGCTCTCTCAACCACGCTCTTTTTATTTCCACACATCTCTCTTACCCTTACGTTACTTACTCGATCAAACCACCTCACACCACACATTCTCCTCAAACATCCCATTTCCAGCACATCCACCCTCCTGTGCACAACTCTATCCATAGCCCACGCCTCGCAACCATACAACATTGTTGGAACCACTATTCCTACAAACATACCCATTTTTGCTTTCCGAGATAATGTTCTCGACTTCCACACATTCTTCAAGGCTCCCAGGATTTTCGCCCCCTCCCCCACCCTATGATCCACTTCCGCTTCCATGGTTCCAATCGCTGCCAGATCCACTCCCAGATTCTAAAACACTTTACTTCCTCCAGTTTTTCTCCATTCAAACTTACCTCCCAATTGACTTGACCCTCAACCCTATTGTACCTAATAACCTTGCTCTTATTCACATTTACTCTTAACTTTCTTCTTTCACACACTTTACCAAACTCAGTCACCAGCTTCTGTAGTTTCTCACCCGAATCAGCCACCAGCGCTGTATCATCAGCGAACAACAACTGACTCACTTCCCAAGCTCTCTCATCCACAACAGACTTCATACTTGCCCTTCTTTCCAAAACTCTTGCATTCACCTCCCTAACAACCCAATCCATAAACAAATTAAACAACCATGGAGACATCACACACCCGTACCGCAAACCTACATTCACTGAGAACCAATCACTTTCCTCTCTTCCTACACGTACACATGCCTTACATCCTCGATGAAAACTTTTCACTGCTTCTAACGACTTGCCTCCCACACCATATATTCTTAATACCTCCCACAGAGCATCTCTATCGACTCTATCATAAGCCTTCTCCAGATCCATAAATGCTACATACAAATCCATTTGCTTTTCTAAGTATTTCTCACATACATTCTTCAAAGCAAACACCTGATCCACACATCCTCTACCACTTCTGAAACCACACTGCTCTTCCCCAATCTGATGCTCTGTACATGCCTTCACCCTCTCAATCAATACCCTCCCATATAATTTACCAGGAATACTCAACAAACTTATACCTCTGTAATTTGAGCACTCACTCTTATCCCCTTTGCCTTTGTGCAATGGCACTATGCACGCATTCCGCCAATCCTCAGGCACCTCACCATGAATCATACATACATTGAATAACCTTACCAACCAGTCAACAATACAGTCACCTTTTTTAATAAATTCCACTGCAATACCATCCAAACCTGCTGCCTTGCCGGCTTTCATCTTCCGCAAAGCTTTTACTACCTCTTCTCTGTTTACCAAATCATTTTCCCTAACCCTCTCACTTTGCACACCACCTCGACCAAAACACCCTATATCTGCCACTCTATCATCAAACACATTCAACAAACCTTCAAAATACTCACTCCATCTCTTTCTCACATCACCACTACTTCTTATCACCTCCCCATTTGCGCCCTTCACTGAAGTTCCCATTTGCTCCCTTGTCTTACGCACTTTATTTACCTCCTTCCAGAACATCTTTTTATTCTCCCTAAAATTTAATGATACTCTCTCACCCCAACTCTCATTTGCCTTCTTTTTCACCTCTTGTACCTTTCTCTTGACCTCCTGTCTCTTTCTTTTATACATCTCCCACTCAATTGCATTTTTTCCCTGTAAAAATCGTCCAAATGTCTCTCTCTTCTCTTTCACTAATAATCTTACTTCTTCATCCCACCACTCACTACCCTTTCTAATCAACCCACCTCCCACTCTTCTCATGCCACAAGCATCTTTTGCGCAATCCATCACTGATTCCCTAAATACATCCCATTCCTCCCCCACTCCCCTTACTTCCATTGTTCTCACCTTTTTCCATTCTGTACTCAGTCTCTCCTGGTACTTCCTCACGCAAGTCTCCTTCCCAAGCTCACTTACTCTCACTTACTATATATTATCCCTGGGGATAGGGGAGAAAGAATACTTCCCACGCATTCCTCACGTGTCGTGGAAAGCGACTAGAGGGGACGTGAGCGGGGGGCCAGAAATCCTCCCCTCCTTGTATTTTAACTTTCTAAAATGGGAAACAGAAGAAGGAGTCACGCGGGGAGTGCTCATCCTCCTCGAAGGCTCAGATTGGGGTGTCTAAATGTGTGTGGATGTAACTGAGATGTGAAAAAAGGAGAGATAGGTAGTATGTTTGAGGAAAGGAACCTGGATGTTTTGGCTCTGAGCGAAACGAAGCTCAAGGGTAAAGGGGAAGAGTGGTTTGGGAATGTCTTGGGAGTAAAGTTAGGGGTTAGTGAGAGGACAAGAGCAAGGGAAGGAGTAGCACTAATCCTGAAACAAGAGTTTGTGGGAGTATGTGATAGCATGTAAGAAAGTAAATTCTAGATTAATATGGGTAAAACTGAAAGTTGATGGAGAGAGATGGGTGATTATTGGTGCATATGCACCTGGGCATGAGAACAAAGATCATGAAAGGCAAGTGTTATAGGAGCAGCTGAATGAGTGTGTTAGTGGTTTTGATGCACAAGACCGGGTTATAGTGATGGGTGATTTGAATGCAAAGGTGAGTAATGTGGGAGTTGAGGGAATAATTGGTATACATGGGGTGTTCAGCGTTGTAAATGGAAATGGTGAAGAGCCTGTATATTTATGTGCTGAAAAAGGACAGGTGATTGGGAATAACTGGTTTACAACGCGAGATATACGTAAGTATACGTATGTAAGTAGGAGAGATGGCCAGAGAATGTTATTGGATTACGTGTTAATTGATAGGCGCGCGAAAGAGAGACTTTTAGATGTTAATGTGCTGAAAGGTGCTACTGGAGGGATGTCTGATCATTATCTTGTGGAGGCGAAGGTGAAGATTTCTATGGATTTTCAGAAAAGAAGAGAGAATGTTGGGTGAACAGGGTGGTGAGAGTAAGTGAGATTGGGAAGGAGACTTGTGTGAGGAAGTACCAGGAGAGACTGAGTACAGAATGGAAAAAGGTGAGAACAAAGGAGGTAAGGGGAGTGGGGAAGGAATGGGATGTATTTAGGGAAGCAGTGATGGCTTGCGCAAAAGATGTATAAAAGAAAGAGACAGGAGGTCAAGAGAAAGGTGCAAGAGGTAAAAAAGAGGGCAAATGAGGGTTGGGGTAAGGGACTGTCATTAAATTTTAGGGAGACTAAAACGATGTCCTAGAAGGAGGTAAATAAAGTGCGTAAGACAAGGGAGCAAATGGGAACTTCAGTGAAGGGGGTAATGGGGAGGTGATAACAAGTAGTGGTGATGTGAGAAGGAGATGGAGTGAGTATTTTGAAGGTTTGTTGAATGTGTTTGATGATAGAGTGGCAGATATAGGGTGTTTTGGTCGAGGTGGTGTGCAAAGTGAGAGGGTTAGGGAAATTGATTTGGTAAACAGAGAAGAGGTAGCAAAAGCTTTGCGGAAGATGAAAGCCGGCAAGGCCGCGGGTTTGGATGGTATTGCAGTGGAATTTATTAAAAAAGGGGGTGACTGTATTGTTGACTGGTTGGTAAGGTTATTTAATGTATGTATGATTCATGGTGAGGTGCCTGGTATTGGCGGAATGCGAGCATAGTGCCATTGTATAAAGGCAAAGGGGATAAGAGTGAATGCTCAAATTACAGAGGCATAAGTTTGTTGAGTATTCTTGGGAAATTATATGGGAGGGTATTGATTGAGAGGGTGAAGGCATGTACAGAGCATCAGATTGGGGAAGAGTAGTGTGGTTTCAGAAGTGGTAGAGGATGTGTGGATCAGGTGTTTGCTTTGAAGAATGTATATGAGAAATACATAGAAAAGCAATTTGTAGGTACCATTTATGGATCTGGAGAATGCATATGATAGAGTTGATAGAGATGTTCTGTGGAAGGTACTAAGAATATATGGTGTTGGAGCCAAGTTGTTAGAAGCAGTGAAAAGTTTTTATCGAGGATGTAAGGCATGGGTGCGTGTAGGAAGAGAGGAAAGTGATTGGTTCTCAGTGCATGTAGGTTTGCGGCAGGGGTGTGTGATGTCTCCAAGGTTGTTTAATTTGTTTATAGATGGGGTTGTTAGGGAGGAGAATGCAAGAGTTTTGGAAAGAGGTGCAAGTATACAGTCTGTTGTAGATGAGAGAGCTTGGGAAGTGAGTCGGTTGTTGTTCGCTGATGATACAGCGATGATTGCTGATTCATGTGAGAAACTGCAGAAGCTGGTGACTGAGTTTGGTAAAGTGTGTGAAAGAAGAAAGTTAAGAGTAAATATGAATAAGAGCAAGGTTATTAGGTACAGTAGGGTTGAGGGTCAAGTCAATTGGGAGGTAAGTTTGAATGGAGAAAAACTGGAGGAAATAAAGTGTTTTAGATATCTGGGAGTAGATCTGGCAGCGGATAGAACCATACAAGCGGAAGTGAATCATAGGGTGGGGGAGGGGGCGAAAATTCTGGAAGCCTTGAAGAATGTTTGGAAGTCGGAGAGCAAAAATGGGTATGTTTGAAGGAATAGTGGTTCCAACAATGTTGTATGGTTGCGAGGCGTGGGCTATGGATAGAGTTTTGCGCAGGAGGGTGGATGTGCTGGAAATGAGATGTTTGAGGACAAAATGTGGTGTTAGGTGGTTTGATCGAGTAAGTAATGTAAGGGTAAGAGAGATGTGTGGAAATAAAAAGAGTGTGGTTGAGAAAGCAGAAGAGGGTGTTTTGAAATGGTATGGTCACATGGAGAGAATGAGTGAGGAAAGATTGACCAAGAGGATATATGTGTCAGAGGTGGAGGGAACGAGGTGAAGTGGGAAACCAAATTGGAGGTGGAAAGATGGAGTGAAAAAGATTTTGAGTGATCGGGGCCTGAACATGCAGGAGGGTGAAAGGCGTGCAAGGAATAGAGTGAATTGAAACGATGTGGTATACCGTGTTCGACTTGCTGTCAAGGGATTGAACCAGGGCATGTGAAGCATCTGGGGTAAACCACGGAAAGTTCTGTGGGGCCTGGATGTGGAAAGGGAGCTGTGGTTTCGGTGCATTATTACATGACAGCTAGAGACTGAGTGTGAACGAATGGGGCCTTTGTTGTCTTTTGCTAGCGCTACCTCGCACACATGAGGGGGAGGGGGTTCTTATTCCATGTGTGGCAAGGTGGCGGTGGGAATGAATTAATGCAGACAGTATGAATTATGTACATGTATATATGTATATGTCTGTGTGTGTATATATATGCGTACATTGAGATGTATAGGTATGTATATTTGCGTGTGTGGACGTGTATGTATATATATGAGTATGTGGGTGGGTTGGGCCATTCTTTCGTCTGTTTACTTGCGCTACCTCGCTAACACGGAAGACAGCGGCAAAGCAAAATATAATATATATATATATATATATATATATATATATATATATATATATATATATATATATATATATATATTTTTTCATACTGTTCGCCATTTCCCGCGATAGCGAGGTAGCATTAAGAACAGAGGACTGAGCCTTTGAGGGAATATCCTCACCTGGCACTCTTCTCTGTTCCTTCTTTTGGAAAATTCAAAAAAAAAGAAAACGAGAGGGGAGGATTTCCAGCCCCCAGCTCCCTTCCCTTTTACTCGCCTTCTACGACACGCAGGGAATACGTGGGAAGTATTCTTTCTCCCCTATCCCCAGGGAATATATATATATATATATATATATATATATATATATATATATATATATATATATATATATATATTTGAAAGGATCACAATTTTGCGCGTGATCAAGATATTCCTATGAGTCCACGGGGAAAATGAAACACGAAAAGTTCCCAAGTGCACTTTCGTGTAATAATCACATCATCAGGGGAGACACAAGAGAGAAATATAACAGTCAGTTGATATACATCGAAGAGACGAACTAGGACGCCGTTTGGTAAACAGAGCATGT
Source organism: Panulirus ornatus (assembly GCF_036320965.1). Classification (NCBI taxonomy): domain Eukaryota; kingdom Metazoa; phylum Arthropoda; class Malacostraca; order Decapoda; family Palinuridae; genus Panulirus; species Panulirus ornatus. Next base: position 3,092 of record NW_027264217.1, on the reverse strand, counting down.
AGATTTGTGTGCTGAAAAAGGACTGGTGATTGGGAATAACTGGTTTAAAAAGACAGATATACATAAGTATACGTATGTAAGTAGGAGAGATGGCCAGAGAGCGTTATTGGTTTACGTGTTAATTGATAGGGACGCGAAAGAGAGACTTTTGGATATTAATGTACTGAGAGGTGCAACTGGAGGGATGTCTGATCATTATCTTGTGGAGGCGAAGGTGAAGATTTGTACAGGTTTTCAGAAAGGAAGAGGGAATGTTGGGGTAAGAGAGTGGTGAGAGTAAGTGAGCTTGGGAAGGAGACTTGTGTGACGAAGTACCAGGAGAGACTGAGTGCAGAATGGAAAAAGGTGAGAACAAAGGAGGTAAGGGGAGTGCAGGAGGAATGGGATGTATTTAGGGAAGCAGTGATGGCTTGCGCAAAAGATGCTTGTGGCATGAGAAGCGTGGGAGGTGGGCAGATTAGAAAGGGTAGTGAGTGGTGGGATGAAGAAGTAAGATTATTAGTGAAAGAGAAGAGATAGGCATTTTGCAGGGAAATAATGCAAATGAGTGGGAGATGTATAAAAGAAAGAGACAGGAGGTCAAGAGAAAGGTGCAAGAGGTGTAAAAGAGGGCAAATGAGAGTTGGGGTGAGAGACTATCATTAAATTTTAGGGAGAATAAAAGATGTTCTAGAAGGAGGTAAATAAAGTGCGTAAGAAAAGGGAACAATTGGGAACTTCAGTGAAGGGGGCTAATGGGAGGTGATAACAAGAAGTGGTGATGTGTGGAGATGGAGTGAGAATTTTGAGGGTTTGTTGAATGTGTTTGATGACAGAGTGGCAGATATGGGGTGTTTTGGTCGAGGTGGTGTGCAAAGTGAGAGAGTTAGGGAAAATGATTCGGTAAACAGAGAAGAGGTAGTAAAAGCTTTGCGGAAGATGAAAGCCGGCAAGGCAGCGGGTTTGGATGGTATTGCAGTGGAATTCATTAAAAAAAGGTGGTGACTGTATTGTTGACTGGTTGGTAAGGTTATTTGATGTATGTATGAGTCACGGTGAGGTGCCTGAGGATTGGCGGAATGCTTGCATAGTTCCATTATAAAAGGCAAAGGGAATAAGAGTCAGTGCTCAACTTATACAGGTATAAGTTTGTTGAGTATTCCTGGGAAATTATATGGGAGGGTACTGACTGAGAGGGTGAAGGCATGTACAGAGCATCAGTTTGGGGAAGGGCAGTGTGGTTTCAGAAGTGGTAGAGGATGTGTGGATCAGGTGTCTAATTTGAAGAATGTATGAGAAATACTTAGAAAAGCAAATGGATTTGTATGTAGCATTTATGGATCTGGAGAAGGCATATGATAGAGTTGATAGAGATGCTCTGTGGAAGGTATAAAGAATACATGGTGTTGGAGGCAAGTTGTTAGAAGCAGTGAAAAGTTTTTGTCGAGGATGTAAGGCATGCGTACGTGTAGGAAGAGAGGAAAGTGATTGGTTCTCAGTGCATGTAGGTTTGCGGCAGGGGTGTGTGATGTCTCCATGGATGTTTAATTTGTTTATGGATGGGGTTGTTAGGGAGATGAATGCAAGAGTTTTGGAAAGAGGGGCAAGTATGCAGTCTGTTGTGCATGAGAGAGCTTGGGAAGTGAGTCAGTTGTTGTTTGCTGATGATACACCGTTGATGGCTGATTCATGTGAGAAACTGCAGAAGCTGGTGACTGAGTTTGGTAAAGTGTGTGAAAGAAGAAAGTAAAGAGTAAATGTGAATAAGAGCAAGGTCATTAAGTACAGTAGGGTTGAGGGTCAAGTCAATTGGGAGGTAAGTTTGAATGGAGAAAAACTGGAGGAAGTGAAGTGTTTTAGATATCTGGGAGTGGATTTGGCAGCGGATGGAACCATGGAAGCGGAAGTGAATCATAGGGTAGGGGACGGGGCGAAAATTCTGGGAGCCTTGAAGAATGTGTAGAAGTCGAGAACATTATCTTTGAAAGCAAAAATGGGTATGTTTGAAGGAATAGTGGTTCCAACAATGTTACATGGTTGCGAGGCGTGGGCTATGGATAGAGTTGTGCGGAGGAGGGGTGAATGTACTGGAAATGAGATGTTTGAGGACAATATGTGGTTTGATGGAGTAAGTAATAATAGGGTAAGAGAGATGTGTGGTAATAAAAAGAGTGTGGTTGAGAGAGCAGAAGAGGGATTTTTTAAATGGTTTGGTCACATGGAGAGAATGAGTGAGGAAAGATTGACCAAGAGGATATATGTGTCAGAGGTGAAGGTAACGAGGAGAAGTGGGAGACAAAATTTGAGGTGGGAAGATGGAGTGAAAAAGATTTTGAGTGATCGGGGCCTGACCATGCAGGAGGGTGAAAGGCGTGCAAAGAATAGAGTGAATTGGAACGATGTGGCATACCGGGGTCGACGTGCTGTCAATGGATTGAACCAGGGCATGTGAAGCGTCTGGGGTAAACCATGGAACGTTCTGTGAGGCCTTGATGTGGAAAGGGAGCTGTGGTTTCGGTGCATTATTACATGACAGCTAGAGACTGAGTGTGAACAAATGAGGCCTTTGTTGTTTTTTCCTAGCGCTACTTCGCTCATATGAGGGGGGAGGGGGTTGTTATTCCATGTGTGGCGAGGTGGCGATGGGAATGAATAAAGGCAGAATGTATGAATTATGTATATGTGTATATATGTATATGTCTGTGTGTGTGTATATATGTATACATTTAGTTGTATAGGTATGTATGTTTGCGTGTGTGGACATGTATGTATATACATGTGTATGTGGGTGGGTTGGGCCATTCTTTTGTGTGTTTCCTTGCGCTACCTCGCTAACGCGGGAGAAAGCGACAAAGCAAAATAAATGATAAAAAAAATATATATATACATATATATATATATATATATATATATATATATATATATATGTATATAAATATATATATATATATATATATATATATATATATATATGTATATATATATATATATATATATATATATATATATATATATATATATATATATATATATATATATATATATATATATATATATACATGCTTTTATCCCTAGGGATAAGGGAGAAACAATACTTCCCACGCATTCCCCAC
>NW_027264216.1:0-8173 GCF_036320965.1 Panulirus ornatus | reverse complement strand
TAAACTCACACATCACACACCACATACACACACAAAACATCCTTGTTTCAAATTGGTGTTTCTTAATCTCTCTACATATTTTTTAATAATATAATAATTTACTTAAATAAAATAATTGATTATTAAAGTTTTAATATGTCTCACAAACTATGTCTCTTTCGTTTGGTAGGCAGCTTTTGATGTTGTGCATGTTCGTGGTCTCTTGGGCCACACTGCTGATGATGGTGTAGGTCCATTTAGAAGAGAGCTCCAGGCGCGTCACGTTCGAGCTAAACCCTGTACTTCCTTCCCAAGGGGCCTTCTCAGCCTTACGCCCTTTGAACCTGGAGATGGAGGCCACTCACGTTCGTAAACCAGTGCTCTAAATACTGTCGACGTTCTTCCTCAGAGGAACGCACGTCCTCAAGCTGTACTGGATCGTCAAACAAGACAGGTGGAGAAGTTGACACCTGTGGGAAAGTCTTGGCGATGTGTTCTGCTTTAGCACAGTCCTCGCCCGAAGGTGGTGGCCTTCGCCGCCTCCGTGCTATGCTGGAGGTGGTGGTGATTATCTGGCTTGTGATCTCCAGCTGGAGGATCTGGAGAGACGGACCCAGAGGAGGAGCTCCATTGCATCTAACGATACGTAATGCGGAGAACTGACCTAGATGCTTAACAGGAGAAGTGGTTGGTGACGAAAAGAAATGTTTGAACCCATGCATGAGATGGAATGCGTTAAAGGCGTGCTGGAGTGGATGGCTCTGCAGCCCAATCCTTTGTCAAAGGGAGAAAGTGACTGTGTTGTTCCTCTTTCCTTGCAGGAGGAGGGGACGGACCAGCACGGGAGCGAGGAGGACAACACAGAACCAGTAGGAGGGAACAGGATCAGGAGGGGAAACAGGATCAGGAGAGGGAAAGGATCAGGTGGAGGACAGGATCAGAGAGAGGGAACATAATCATGGAGGAGGAAATAGGCTCAGGAGATGGAGGGGAACAGGATCAGGAGGAGGAACAGGATCAGGACGAGAACAGGTCAGGAGGGGGAACAGGATGGGAGGAGGAAAGGAGCAGGATCACGAAGAGGATTCAAAACCTCAGGAAAAGGGCAGTGTCAGGTGGATCGAATGGTTCTTGCAAATGTTCTTTGGAAAGATCAGGAATGTCACCTGGTGAACATCAAACAGCTTAGTGACAAATTTAGTGTCAGATACTCTCACAATCGGGGTCTATGTGTTGTTGAAAGGATCTAGAATGTCGGTTACTTTCGCTTGCGAGAAAATCAATAGATAGGGCAAGACCTCGAGTACGATCCACGGGATGACGGATATCAATTGCAATCAATCGGTATGCTGAACGCGGCAAGGGCTTCCCTAAACGGATCTGGCCCTATGGCCTTGTCCTGCTCAGACTCAACATAGACCGAGTTAACCACAAACTCTCCTCGCACTGGTTTGGGCCAAATGTCTATCCGTGGGGTACATGTGTAACGTTACAGATCTATGTACCCCACCGGAGATGAGGATTATGAATCTGTACATATACTCGGCAGGGAGCCGAATGCTGACGCGGCAGGGAATATTACTAATGAAAGCGAATCGCGGCCTCATATCGCGGCTCCGAGTCCAGCCCCTGCAGGCAGGGACGTGCATCGTCCGTGCAGCACAACCCAGTCCGGATACTAGCAGCGGTACCGCGCCCAGCCCCGGCGGCTTTCGGTGTTGCCAAGTCCAGCCCACGGAGCAGGAACCAAGTCCTGCCCCAGCAGCAGGACAAAGTCCAGCCCCAGCAGCAGGACCAAGTTCCGCCCGGCAGCAGGACCAAGTCCTAGCCCCCGCTGCAGGGACCAAGTCAGACCCGGCAGCAGGACCAAGTCCAGCCCCGGCAGCAGGACCAAGTCCGCCCGGCAGCAGGACCAAGTCCTGCCCGAGCACCTGGGAACAAGTCCAGCCCTAGCAGCTGGACGATACCAGCTATGGAAGCAGTTCTACGGTAAAGCCCTTGGAGGGGACGAAGTCCTACCCGAGCAAAATCAATGGGGTAGCTTGACGAATCCGAGATCTGGGAAGCTGTGCTACCTCCAGGCCTCGATTCCGTACAAAGTCCAGCCCGAGCAGCTGGACGAATCCCAGCTCTAGAAGCTGAACTACGTCAGGCCCTTCGAGACCGGACCATGTCCAGCCCCATGCAACAGAACCCGTCCGCCCCCCTAGACCATCTCTGGGTCATGTGGCTCGAATGGTTAGAGATTTCCCAGGATGATCAGGAACGTCACCTGGCGGAGAACATAAGGCCCATAGAGAGGAATTTGGTGTCGAGATCACTTCCACAGGTCAGGATTTCGTTGCGTGAAAGGACCAGGAAGCAGTTGCTACGCATGCGAAGGATCATTTCCACATGTAACCTCAACTACCTCTACTGACGACGGTAAACTATTACAGGAGGAGCCGCACGCGGAGTTCTGAATGCAAAGCAGCCCCGAAACGGTCTGGCCAATTGGCCACGTCTGGCAAGCTTTGGACGTAAACCTGATAATCATGGTCTGTTAGTAGGAGCTGGTGGAATCACTGTGAGAGCCTGAGGAGCAGACATTAAAGTCTTCATTCTATGTGCCAACAGGAATGATGTCATACAAATCCATCGATATTGTTCGGGTCGGGAGGAGAACGTTGAGATGGCCAAAAAAGAGAGAGATCTTGCAATGCTCTCGCGGGTACGAGGAGAAACACAGACAAGAAACCACCATCCAACAACACACTTATTCAAGAATGATTCTTCTATTTTACATGGTTTTCCGTATTTTTAAATCAAAAAATCACACCTCAGTAGTTTCACTAAATTAGTAGTAGATATCTGACACCATAAACACACCTTGGGAGGCTCTGACGCTGGATGAGCGCAGGTCATCTTCCCTCGAAGTCATAGCCATCAAACGCCTGTATAAAGAAAGAGGGGTTAGGCAGGGACCACGTATTCCCTGCGTGTTGTAGAAGGCGACTAAAGAGGAGGGAAGCCGGGGGCTGTAAATCTACCCTCCCGTTTTTTCATTCCATGCCCCTCAAATAAAGGAACATACAAGGTTGGGCCAAGTGAGATATACCCTCGAAGGCTTTGTCCTCTGTTTTAACGCTACCTCGACTAACTTGGGAAATAATAATATTCAATATAACTACTTTACCAGTTGAGCGCCAGAGTGAGAGCTGGGCTAACCACAGAGGGGATGAAGTCTATCTCCCTTGAAACTGCCGGCTATCTGTCTCTACGACCCGGGGACCCCCACCCACGGACTGTGGGTCGTAGAGGCAAGAAACAATCCACCCTTACCATTAACCAGGACTGGATCACCATGATGACTTTTGTATGGGATTACCCTTACCATTAACCAGGCTGGGTTCATCCATGACTTATTGTATGGGATTATCCTAACATTAACCAGGCTTGGATCATCCCTGACTTATGTATGGATTACTCCTTACATTATTAACCAGGCTGGGATCATCCATGACTTATGTATGTGATTTATTTCCTTACATTAACCAGGCTGTGATCATCCGAGACTTATTGTATGGGGATTACCCTTAACATTAGCAGGCTGGGACATCATCATGACTTAAGTATGGGGATTTCTTAACATTAACCGGTGGGATCATCCATGACTAGTATGGGATTACCCTTACTTAGGCATATAATGTCGTGTGTATGATGATATATACACTACAAGTGGATAGTTAAGTGGAGGTAGATTGATGGGAGGTTTGTATTTAATATTTGCTTGTCGAAATTTTTTTTTCAGTAATCAAAAGCGAGAACGATGACTGAACGAGATGGTCATTCGACCGACAATATTATATGGCTTTTTCCAGGTTACATGTTGTGGTCACTCCCTTCACTCCTCTCCTTCTCCGGTGTTGGGCCACAAAAGTTTTCAGGCCTCTACTCATTCTCTTGTATCTCTTCCTCCCGATTTTCGGCCTTGTTGCTCTACCCCTGTATGTACTGGTGAAATTTAAGTGTGCAATAAGGGACTGACGTTCCTCAGGTACTTTGATAGAATTGGATAAATCAAATGCGGACACATCTTTGATGCATTCCTGCCCGTTCTTGATTTAGAACCTTCTGCGTTCTTTCCAGGGGAGCATCATTTCATTACCTTCTTTCTTCATCATCCCTCATCCTCTCTTGAACACTACTTTGAAGATTTTTTTTTTTCTTACTCCACAAGGGTCATCTTCACTACACTTAAACCACACACACACACACAAACATCCGTGTTCAAACTCGAGTTTTTCTTAATCTACTTTTCCTCCATTTCTTAATAGTATACTTTAATTATATTTACGGATATACCCACCCCCTCTCCTACGTTCTTCCCGAAGAGGCATCTTCTTCACTACTCTTCTTCTTCAGCCTACATCCTTCTTGAACGTACTTTGAAGACTTTTTTTTCCTATTCACAAGGGTCATCTTCACTACTCACACACACACACACACCACACCCGTTTTCAAGACGGGTTTCTTCCTAATCTAACTTTTCCCCATTTCGTAATAAGTATATTTTAATCATAGTCGGCTATACCCACCCACCTTCTACGTTATTCCCATTGGTGCATCATCTTCTACTACCTCTTCTTCATCATTCTTCTTCCTATTAGAGCATCATCTTCACTAACTTTCTTCATCATCCCCACTATCCTCTTCTTGAACTTACTTTGAAGACATTGTTTTTTACCTATTCAAAAGGGTATCTTCACACACACACACACACACAATCATCCGTGTGTCCAAACTCGGGTTTCTTCTTAATCTACTTTTCTCCATTTCTTAATAATATACTTTAATTATATACGGATATACCCACCCACCTTCTAGTTCTTCCCAGAAGAGCATCATCTTCAATACCTCTTCTTCATCATCCCCACATTCTCTCTTGAACCCACTTTGAAAGACTTTTTTTTTTCCTATTCAAAAGGTTATCTTCACTTAAACACACCACCACAAACTCACAACACACACACACACACACTCACACAAACACACATACCCATGTTTAACTCGGGTTTCTTCTTAATTCTTCATTTTCTCCCTTAATTAACGTACTTTCATTATAGACGGCCTTTATACCCACCCACCTTCTAAGTTTTCCCCATACCAGAAGTGGCATCATCTTCACTATCTTCTTCTTCATTCATCCCCACATCTCTCTTGAACCTACTTTGAATTCTTTTTTTTCCTATTCACAAAGGTCACTTCACTCAAACCACACCACAAACTCACACACACCTCCACACACACACACACTCACACTCTTAATTAACCACTTATTAACTTCTTAATAAGATGTTATTATTGTGTGTGTGTTTAGTGAAGATGTCCCTTGTGAATGTATATCACTTTTTATAGACGGCTATACTCCACCCCACCTTCTACGTTCTTCCCAGTGAAGGGCATCATCTCTCACTACCTCTTCTTCATATCCCCACATGCCTCTCTTGAACCCATTTGAAGACTTTTTTTTTTCCTTTCACAAAGGTCATCTTCAATAAACACACACACAAACTCACACACAACACACACACACCACACAAACACACACACTCACACTTATAACACTTATAACTTCATAATAAGTGTTTATTATTGTTTTGTGTGTTTGTGAGATGACCCTTGTGAATGATTTACTTTATTATAGACTGCTATACCCACCCAACTTCTACGTTCTTCCAGAAGAGCAATCATCTTCACTTTCTCTTCTTCATCACCCCCACATCCTCTCATTGAAAACCTACTTTGAATCTTTTTTTTTCCTATTCACAATGTCATCTTTCACTAAAACACACACCCACACACATAAACTCTCACACCACACACACATACACACACAAAACATCCTGTTCAACTGGGTTCTTAATCTCCTCTACCCATTTTTTAATAATATAATAATTTAGCTTAATTATAAAAATTGAATTTTAACTTAATATGTCTCACAAAACTATGACTTTCGTCGCGGGTGGCAGCTTTTGATGTTGTGCATGTTCGTGGTCTTCTGTGGCCACCACTGCTGATGATGGTGTTAGGTCCATTTAGAATGAGAGCTCCAGGCGCGTCACGTTCGAGCTAACGCCCTGTACCTTCCCTTCCACGGCCTTCTCAAGCACCTACGCCCTTTGAACTGGAGATGGGAGGCCCTCACGTTCGTAACCCAGTGCTCTAAATTACTGTCGACGTTCTACCTCAGAGGGACGACGTTCTCAAGCTGTTACTAGATGTCAACAAGCCGGTGAGAAGTTGACACCTGTGTGACGTCTGGCGAGTGTTCTGCTTTAGCATGGTCCTCGCCCGAAGGTGGTGGCCTTCGCCGCTCCGTGCTGCTGGTGGTGGTGGTGATTCTTTGGCTTGTGATCTTCCAGTCATGGAGGTCGGCAGAAGACGGACCAGAGGAGGAGCTCCATTCATATACCCCCCCAAAGATACGTCCTGCGGAGAAACCTGACTAGAAGCTTAACAGAAGATGGGTTTGGTGACGAAAGAAAATGTGAAACCCATGCATGACGATGGGAATGCGGGCAAGGCAGGCTGGATCGTGGGATGGCTCTGCAGGCCCCAATCCATAGTCAAAGGGGAGAAGTGACTGTGTTGTTCCTTTTCCTAGGCAGGAGGGGACCAGCACGGGAACGTGGAGGAAGGACCAACACGAGAACCAGTAGGGGAGGAACAGGATCAGGGAGGGGGAACAGGATCAGGGGAGGAACAGGATCAGGAGAAGGGAACATCATCAGGAGGAGGAAAGGATCTGGGAGGAGGAACAGGATCAGGAGGGGGAAACAGGATCAGGAGAAGGAACAGGATCACGAAGAGGATCAAACCTCAGGAAAGGTGCAAGGTAGGTGGATCGAATGGTTGCAAATGTCTTATGGAAGATCAGAATTGTCACCTGGTTGAACATTCAAAACAGCTACTAGAGAACAAATTTGGTGTCAAGATCACTCTCACCAATCGAGACATGTGGTTGTGAAAGGAATCTAGAATGTCGGTTTACTTTCGCTTGCGAGGAAATCATTACGTAGGGCGACCTCCGAGTAGATCCCGGGATGGACGGATATCAATTGCAATCAATCGCGTTTATGCTGAACGCGGCAAGGACTTCCCTAAACGGATCTGGCCTATATGGCCCATGTCCTGATCAAGTCTCAACATAGGACCGTATAGTTACACATAACTCCTCCTCGCACCTGGTAGGGCCAATGCTCTATTCGTGGGGCCATGTGTAAAAACGTACCAGATTATGTACCACGGAGAATGAGGATTATGAATCTGTACATATCCTCGGCAGGGAGCCGAATGCTGACGCTTGGCAGGAATCTTATAATGAAAGCGATCGCGGCTCATACGCCGGCTCCGTCGTCCAGCCCAGCAGCAGGACCTTGCATCGTCCGTGCAGCACAACCCAGGTTCCGGATCCAGCAAGCGGTGGGGTACCGCGCCAGCCCGGCGGGCGGGCCAAGTCCAGCCCCGGCAGCAGGACCAAGTCCAGCCCAGCAAGACAGGACCAAGTCCAGCCCCGGCAGCAGGACCAACGTACAGCCCCGCAGCAGGACCAAGTCCTGCCCCGCAGCAGGACAAGTCCAGCCCGAGCAACAGGACAAGGTCTGCCCTAGCAGCTGGACAAATCCCAGCTCTGGAAAGCAGTTTCTACGTATTTAAAGCCCTTGGAGCCGGACGAAGTCCAACCCCGAGCAAATCCAACTGGGGTAGCTAGACGAATCCGAGATCTGGAAGCTGTGCTACCTCCATGGCCTCAATCGTACCACAGTCCAGCCCGAGCAGCCTGACCGAATCCCAGCTTAGAAGCTTGAACTTGTCCAGCCCTTCGAGGCCGGACCAAGTTTCACCAGCCCGAGCAACAGGAACCACGTCCGCCCCCCTAGGGACCATCTCTGGTCATGTGGCTCGATGGTTAGAGGTTTCCCAGGCATGATCAGGGAACGTCACCTGGCGGAAGAACAAAAGGCCCCATTGAAGAGGAAATTTGGTGTCGAGATCACTTCCCACAGGGTCAGGATTTCGTTGCGTGAAGGAACCAGGAAGGCAGTTGCGTACGCCTGCGAAAGGATCTTTCTACATGTAACCTCAACTTACCCTCCTACTGACGGACGGGTAAACGATTACACTGGAGGAGCGCACGCTGGGTTCATGAATG
>NW_027264215.1:0-14279 GCF_036320965.1 Panulirus ornatus | reverse complement strand
CCGCCACGGTGCCCAAATCTTATATATCTTTGCTACTATCTGTAGCGAGGAATGAGAAGCACAGTTTACTAAGACAATCCGCACACTCTCCCTGAACTGAAGGAAGCCGTCACAAATTTCATTACAAATATCTCTCCGATTGAATTGTCGCATGTCTTTGCAAAAAATATATGATGTGTATGCGTGTCTAAAGGCACTTGGGTGCTATTTTTAATATGCGTTGTAACCTAAGTAGGTATGGGAAATGTACGTGTATTATTATACAAAGACTGAAGATACTCATTGTCCACGGTAAGTGCAATGACTTTGGGCTCATCTTAGTACAAGAGTAATGGATGAATAGGATACAGTGAATTATGAGACTTTGAATGCTAACAGCAAGCCAAAGTTTAAACAGCTGTACAACAGTAGAGCAAGGTCAAGAGATTGTGCCGAGAGAAAATAGAATTTACTCAAGAGCTGAAACAGTGGATAATCATATATATATATATATATATATATATATATATATATATATATATATATATATATATATATATATATATATATATATATATATATATATATATATATATATATATATATATCCCTGGGGATAGGGGAGAAAGAATACTTCCCACGTATTCCCTGCGTGTCGTAGAAGGCGACTGAAAGGGAAGGGAGCGGGGGGCTGGAAATCCTCCCCTCTCGTTTTTTTTTTTTTTTTTTTTTCCAAAAGAAGGAACAGAGAAGGGGGCCAGGTGAGGATATTCCCTCAAAGGCCCAGTCCTCTGTTCTTAGCGCTACCTTGCTAATGCGGGAAATGGCGAATAGTATGAAAAAAAAAAAAAAAAATATATATATATATATATATATATATATATATATATATATATATATATATATATATATATATATATATATATATATATATATATATATATATATATATAAATTATATGGGAGGGTATTGATTGAGAGGGTGAAGGCATGTACAGAGCATCAGATTGGGGAAGAGCAGTGTGGTTTCAGAAGTGGTAGAGGATGTGTGGTTCAGGTGTTTGCTTTGAAGAATGTATGTGAGAAATACTTAGAAAAGCAAATGGATTTGTATGTAGCATTTATGGATCTGGAGAAGGCTTATGATAGAGTTGATAGAGATGCTCTGTAGAAGGTATTAAGAATATATGGTGTGGGAAGCAAGTTGTTAGAAGCAGTGAAAAGTTTTTATCGAGGATGTAACGCATGTGTACGTGTAGGAAGAGAGGAAAGTGATTGGTTCTCAGTGAATGTAGGTTTGCGGCAGGGGTGTGTGATGTCTCCATGGTTGTTTAATTTGTTTATGGATGGGGTTGTTAGGGAGGTGAATGCAAGAGTTTTGGAAAGAGGGGCAAGTATGAAGTCTGTTGTGGATGAGAGAGCTTGGGAAGTGAGTCAGTTGCTGTTCGCTGATGATACAGCGCTGGTGGCGGATTCATGTGAGAAACTGCAGAAGCTGGTGACTGAGTTTGGTAAAGTGTGTGAAAGAAGAAAGTTAAGAGTAAATGTGAATAAGAGCAAGGTTATTAGGTACAGTAGGGTTGAGGGTCAAGTCAATTGGGAGGTAAGTTTGAATGGAGAAAAACTGGAGGAAGTAAAGTGTTTTAGATATCTGGGAGTGGATCTGGCAGCGGATGGAACCATGGAAGCGGAAGTGGATCATAGGGTGGGGGAGGGGGCGAAAATCCCGGGAGCCTTGAAGAATGTGTGGAAGTCGAGAACATTATCTCGGAAAGCAAAAATGGGTATGTTTGAAGGAATAGTGGTTCCAACAATGTTGTATGGTTGCGAGGCGTGGGCTATGGATAGAGTTGTGTGCAGGAGGGTGGATGTGCTGGAAATGAGATGTTTGAGGACGATGTGTGGTGTGAGGTGGTTTGATCGAGTAAGTAACGTAAGGGTAAGAGAGATGTGTGGAAATAAAAAGATCGTGGTTGAGAGAGCAGAAGAGTGTGTTTTGAAATGGTTTGGGCACATGGAGAGAATGAGTGAGGAAAGACTGACCAAGAGGATATATGTGTCGGAGGTGGAGGGAACGAGGAGAAGTGGAAGACCAAATTGGAGGTGGAAAGATGGAGTGAAAAAGATTTTGTGTGATCGGGGCCTGAACATGCAGGAGGGTGAAAGGAGGGCAAGGAATAGAGTGAATTGGATCGATGTGGTATACCGGGGTTGACGTGCTGTCAGTGGATTGAATCAGGGCATGTGAAGCGTCTGGGGTAAACCATGGAAAGCTGTGTAGGTATGTATATTTGTGTGTGTGGACGTGTATGTATATACATGTGTATGGGGGTGGGTTGGGTCATTTCTTCCGTCTGTTTTCTTGCCCTACCTAGCAAACGCGGGAGACGGCGGAAAAAAAATTAATATATATATATATATATATATATATATATATATATATATATATATATATATATATATATATATATATATATATATATATATATATATTCATTTTACTTTGTCGCTGTCACCCGCGTTAGCGAGGTAGCGCAAGGAAACAGACGAAAGAATGGCCCAACCCACCCACACAGACATGTATATACATACACGTCCACACACGCAAATATACATACCTATACATCTCAACGTATGCATATATATACATATACACATATACATATATACACATGTACATAATTCATACTGTCTGCCTTTATTCATTCCCATCGCCACCCCGCCACACATGAAAATAACAGCACCCTTCCCCCGCATGTGCGCGGGGTAACGCTAGGAAAAAACAACAAAGGCCACATTCGTTCACATTCAGTCTCTATCTGTCATGAAATATTAAGCACCGAAACCACAGCTCCCTTTCCACATTCAGGCCACACAGAAATTTCCATGGTTTACCCCAGACGCTTCACATGCCTTGGTTAAATTTAATTCAATTCAATTCCTTGCACGCCTTTCACCCTCCTGCACATTCAGTCCCCGATCACTCAAAATCTTTTTCACTCCATCACTCCAATTTGGTCTCCCACTGCTCCTCGTTCCCTTCACCTCTGGCACATATGTCCTCTTGGTCAATCTTTCCTCACTCATTATCTCCATGTGACCAAACCATTTCAAAACACACTTTTCTGCTCTCTCAACCATAGTCTTTTTATTACCACACATCACTCTTACCCTATCATTACTTACTCGATCAAACCACCTCACACCACATATTGTCCTCAAACATCTCATTTCCAGCATATCCACCCTCCTCCGCACAACTCTATCTATAGCCAACGCCGCGCAGCCATATAACATTGTTGGAACCACTAATCCTTCAAACATACCCATTTTTGCTCTCCTAGATAATGTTCTTGACCTCCACACATTCTTCAACGCTCCCAGAACTTTCGCCCCCTCCCCCACCCTATGATTTACTTCCGCTTCCATGGTGGAATCCGAAGCCAAATCCACTCACAGATATCTAAAACACTTCATTTCCTCCAGTTTTCTCCATTCAAACTTACCTCCTAATTGAATTGTCCCTCAACCCTACTGTACCTAATAACCTTGCTCTTATTCACATCTACTCTCAGCTTTCTTCTTTCAAACACTTTACCAAACTCAGTCACTAGCTTCTGCAGTTTCTCACACGAAGGAGGTAAATAAAGTGCGTAAGACAAGGGAACAAATGGGAACTTCAGTGAAGGGGGCTAATGGAGAGGTGACAACAAGTAGTGGCGATGTGAGGAGGAGATGGAGTGAGCATTTTGAAGGTTTGCTAAATGTGTTTGATGATAGAGTGGCAGATATAGGGTGTTTTGGCCGAGGTGGTGTGCAAAGTGAGAGGGTTATGGAGAATGATTTGGTAAACAGAGAAGAGGTACTGAAAGCTTTGCGGAAGATGAAAGTCGGCAAGGCAGCGGGTTTGGATAGTACTACAGTGGAATTTATCAAAAAAAGGGGGTGACTGTATTGTTGACTGGTTGGTAAGGTTATTCAATGTATGCACGACTGAGGATTGGCGGAATGCGTGCATAGTGCTATTATACAAAGGCAAAGGGGATAAAAGTGAGTGCTCAAATTACAGAGGTATAAGTTCGTTGAGTATTCCTAGGAAATAATAATCAAGGGTATTGATTGAGAGGGTGAAGGCATGTACAAAGCATCAGATTGGGGAAGAGCAGTGGGGCTTCAGAAGTGGTAGAGGATGTGTGGATCAGGTGTTTGCTTTGAAGAATGTAGGTGAGAAATACTTAGAAAAGTAAATGGATTTGTATTTACCATTTATGGATCTGGAGAAGGCATATATTAGAGTTGATAGAGATGCTCTGTGGAAAGTATAAAGAATATATGGTGTGGGAGGCAAGTTGTTAGAAGCAGTAAAATGTGTTTATCGAGGATGTAAGGCATGTGTACGTGTAGGAAGAGAGGAAAGTGAATGGTTCTCAGTAAATGTTGGTTTGCGGCAGGGGTGTGTGATGACTCCATGGTTGTATAATATGTTTATGGATCTGGTTGTTAGGGAGGTAAATGCAAGAGTTTTGTAAAAAGGGGCATGTGTGCAGTATGTGGTGGATGAGAGAGCTTGGGAAGTGGGTCAGTTGTTGTTCGCTGATGATACAGCGCTTGTGGCTGATATATATATATATATATATATATATATATATATATATATATATATATATATATATATATATATATATATATTTTTTTTTTTTTTTTTTTTTTTTTATACTTTGTCGCTGTCTCCCGCGTTTGCGAGGTAGCGCAAGGAAACAGACGAAAGAAATGGCCCAACCCCCCCCATACACATGTACATACACACGTCCACACACGCAAATATACATACCTACACAGCTTTCCATGGTTTACCCCAGACGCTTCACATGCCTTGATTCAATCCACTGACAGCACGTCAACCCCTGTATACCACATCGCTCCAATTCACTCTATTCCTTGCCCTCCTTTCACCCTCCTGCATGTTCAGGCCCCGATCACACAAAATCCTTTTCACTCCATCTTTCCACCTCCAATTTGGTCTCCCTCTTCTCCTCGTTCCCTCCACCTCCGACACATATATCCTCTTGGTCAATCTTTCCTCACTCATTCTCTCCATGTGCCCAAACCATTTCAAAACACCCTCTTCTGCTCTCTCAACCACGCTCTTTTTATTTCCACACATCTCTCTTACCCTTACGTTACTTACTCGATCAAACCACCTCACACCACACATTGTCCTCAAACATCTCATTTCCAGCACATCCATCCTCCTGCGCACAACTCTATCCATAGCCCACGCCTCGCAACCATACAACATTGTTGGAACTACTATTCCTTCAAACATACCCATTTTTGCTTTCCGGGATAATGTTCTCGACTTCCACACATTTTTCAAGGCTCCCAAAATTTTCGCCCCCTCCCCCACCCTATGATCCACTTCCGCTTCCATGGTTCCATCCGCTGACAGATCCACTCCCAGATATCTAAAACACTTCACTTCCTCCAGCCTCTCACCATTCAAACTCACCTCCCAATTGACTTGACCCTCAACCCTACTGTACCTAATAACCTTGCTCTTATTGACATTTACTCTTAACTTTCTTCTTCCACACACTTTACCAAACTCCGTCACCAGCTTCTGCAGTTTCTCACATGAATCTGCCACCAGCGCTGTATCATCAGCGAACAACAACTGACTCACTTCCCAAGCTCTCTCATCCCCAACAGACTTCATACTTGCCCCTCTTTCCAAAACTCTTGCATTTACCTCCCTAACAACCCCATCCATAAACAAATTAAACAACCATGGAGACATCACACACCCCTGCCGCAAACCTACATTCACTGAGAACCAGTCACTTTCCTCTCTTCCAATATATATATATATATATATATATATATATATATATATATATATATATATATATATATATATATATATATATATATATATATATATATATATATATATATATATATATATATATATATATATATATATATATATATATATATATGTATATATATATATATATATATATATATATATATATATATATATATATATATATATATATATATATATATATATATATATATATATATATATATATATATATATACCATCCAAACCTGCTGCCGGCAAGGCAGCAGGTTTGGATGGTATTGCAGTGGAATTTATTAAAAAAGGGAGTGACTCTATTATTGACTGGTTGGTAGGGTTATTTAATGTATGTATGACTCTTGGTGAGGTGCCTGAGGATTGGCGGAATGCGTGCATAGTGCCATTGTACAAAGGCAAAGGGGATGAGAGTGAGTGCTCAAATTACAGAGGTATAAGTTTGTTGAGTATTCCTGGTAGATTATATGGGAGGGTATTGATTGAGAGAGTGAAGGCATGTACAGAGTATCAGATTGGGGAAGAGCAGTGTGGTTTCAGAAGTGGTAGAGGATGTGTGGATCAAGTGTTTGCTTTGAAGAATGTATGTGAGAAATACTTAGAAAAGCAAATGGATTTGTATGTAGCATTTATGGATCTGGAGAAGGCTTATGATAGAGTTGATAGAGATGCTCTGTGGAAGGTATTAAGAATATATGGTGTGGGAGGCAAGTTGTTAGAAGCAGTGAAAAGTTTTTATCGAGGATGTAACGTATGTGTACGTGTAGGAAGAGAGGAAAGTGATTGGTTCTCAGTGAATGCAGGTTTGCGGCAGGGGTGTGTGATGTCTCCATGGTTGTTTAATTTGTTTATGGATGGAGTTGTTAGGAGGTGAATGCAAGAGTTTTGGAAAGAGGGGCAAGTATGAAGTCTGTTGGGGATGAGAGAGCTTGGAAAATGAGTCAGTTGTTGTTCGCTGATGATACAGCGCTGGTGGTTGATTCATGTGAGAAACTGCAGAAGCTGGTGACTGAGTTTGGTAAACTGTGTGAAAGAAGAAAGTTAAGAGTAAATGTGTGGACGTATGCATATACATGTGTATGGTGGTGGGTTGGGCTATTTCTTTCGTCTGTTTCCTTGCGCTACCTCGCAAACGCGGGAGACAGCGTCAAAGCCAAAAAAAAAAAAAAAAAATATATATATATATATATATATATATATATATATATATATATATATATATATATATATATATATATATATATATATATATATATGTATATATATATATGTATATATTTATATATATATATATATATATATATATATATATATATATATATATATATATATATATATATATATATATATATATATATATATATATATATATATATATATATATATATATATATATATATATATATATATATATATACATAAAAGGTGAGAACAATGGAAGCAAGGGGAGTGGGGGAGGAATGGGATGTATTTAGGGAATCAGTGATGGATTGCGCAAAAGATGCTTGTGGCATGAGAAGAGTGGGAGGTGGGTTGATTAGAAAGGGTAGTGAGTGGTGGGATGAAGAAGTAAGAGTATTAGTGAAAGAGAAGAGAGAGGCATTTGGACGATTTTTGCAGGGAAAAAATGCAATTGAGTGGGAGATGTATAAAAGAAAGAGACAGGAGGTCAAGAGAAAGGTGCAAGAGGTGAAAAAAAGGGCAAATGAGAGTTGGGGTGAGAGAGTATCATTAAATTTTAGGTAGAATAAAAAGATGTTCTGGAAGGAGGTAAATAAAGTGCGTAAGACAAGGGAGCAAATGGGAACTTCAGTGAAGGGCGCAAATGGGGAGGTGAAAACAAGTAGTGGTGATGTGAGAAGGAGATGGAGTGAGTATTTTGAAGGTTTGTTGAATGTGTTTGATGATAGAGTGGCAGATATAGGGTGTTTTGGTCGAGGTGGTGTGCAAAGTGAGAGGGTTAGGGAAAATGATTTGGTAAACAGAGGTAGTGAAAGCTTTGCGGAAGATGAAAGCCGGCAAGGCAGCAGGTTTGGATGGTATTGCAGTGGAATTTATTAAAAAAGGGGGTGACTGTATTGTTGACTGGTTGGTAAGGTTATTTAATGTATGTATGACTCATGGTGAGGTGCCTGAGGATTGGCGGAATGCGTGCATAGTGCCATTGTACAAAGGCAAAGGGGATAAGAGTGAGTGCACAAATTACAGAGGTATAAGTTTGTTGAGTATTCCTGGTAAATTATATGGGAGGGTATTGATTGAGACGGTGAAGGCATGTACAGAGCATCAGATTGGGGAAGAGCATTGTGGTTTCAGAAGTGGTAGAGGATGTGTGGATCAGGTGTTTGCTTTGAAGAATGTATGTGAGAAATACTTAGAAAAGCAAATGGATTTGTATGTAGCATTTATGGATCTGGAGAAGGCATATGATAGAGTTGATAGAGATGCTCTGTGGAAGGTATTAAGAATATATGGTGTGGGAGGAAAGTTGTTAGAAGCAGTGAAAAGTTTTTATCGAGGATGTAAGGCATGTGTACGTGTAGGAAGAGAGGAAAGTGATTGGTTCTCAGTGAATGTAGGTTTGCGGCAGAGGTGTGTGATGTCTCCATGGCTGTTTAATTTGTTTATGGATGGGGTTGTTAGGGAGGTAAATGCAAGAGTTTTGGAAAGAGGGGCAAGTATGAAGTCTGTTGGGGATGAGAGAGCTTGGGAAGTGAGTCAGTTGCTGTTCGCTGATGATACAGCGCTGGTGGCTGATTCATGTGAGAAACTGCAGAAGCTGGTGACTGAGTTTGGTAAAGTGTGTGAAAGAAGAAAGTTAAGAGTAAATGTGAATAAGAGCAAGGTTATTAGGTACAGTAGGGTTGAGGGTCAAGTCAATTGGGAGGTGAGTTTGAATGGAGAAAAACTGGAGGAAGTGAAGTGTTTTAGATATCTGGGAGTGGATCTGGCAGCGGATGGAACCATGGAAGCGGAAGTGGATCATAGGGTGGGGGAGGGGGCGAAAATTCTGGGAGCCTTGAAGAATGTGTGGAAGTCGAGAACATTATCTCGGAAAGCAAAAATGGGTATGTTTGAAGGAATAGTGGTTCCAACAATGTTGTATGGTTGCGAGGCGTGGGCTATGGATAGAGTTGTGCGCAGGAGGGTGGATGTGCTGGAAATGAGATGTTTGAGGACAATGTGTGGTGTGAGGTGGTTTGATCAAGTGAGTAACGTAAGGGTAAGAGAGATGTGTGGAAATAAAAAGAGCGTGGTTGAGAGAGCAGAAGAGGGTGTTTTGAAGTGGTTTGGGCACATGGAGAGAATGAGTGAGGAAAGATTGACCAAGAGGATATATGTGTCGGAGGTGGAGGGAACGAGGAGAAGAGGGAGACCAAATTGGAGGTGGAAAGATGGAGTGAAAAAGATTTTGTGTGATCGGGGCCTGAACATGCAGGAGGGTGAAAGGAGGGCAAGGAATAGAGTGAATTGGATCGATGTGGTATACCGGGGTTGACGTGCTGTCAGTGGATTGAATCAAGGTATGTGAAGCGTCTGGGGTAAACCATGGAAAGCTGTGTAGGTATGTATATTTGCGTGTGTGGACGTATGTATATACATGTGTATGGGGGGGGTTGGGCCATTTCTTTCGTCTGTTTCCTTGCGCTACCTCGCAAACGCGGGAGACAGCGACAAAGTATAAAAAAAAAAAAAAAAAATATATATATATCTATATATATATATATATATATATATATATATATATATATATATATATATATATATATATATATGCATTGAGATGTATAGATATGTATATTTGCGTGTGTGGACGTATATGTATATACATGTGTATGGCGGTGGGTTAGGCCATTTCTTTCGTCTGTTTCCTTGCGCTACCTCGCAAACGCGGGAGACAGCGACAAAGCAAAATAAATGATAAATAAATAAGTATATATATATATATATATATATATATATATATATATTTTTCTTTCTTTTTTTTCTTTCAAACTATTCGCCATTTCCCGCGTTAGCGAGGTAGCGTTAAGAACAGAGAACTGGGCCTTTGAGGGAATATCCTCACCTGGCCCCCTTCTCTGTTCCTTCTTTTGGAAAATTAAAAAAAAATAATGAGAGGGGAGGATTTCCAGCCCCCCGCTCCCTCCCCTTTTAGTCGCCTTCTACGACACGCAGGGAATACGTGGGAAGTATTCTTTCTCCCCTATCCCCAGGGATATATATATATATATATATATATATATATATATATATATATATATATATATATATATATATATATATATATATATATATATATATATATATATATATATAAAACCCACCGCCATACACATGTATACATGTGTATGGCGGTGGGTTAGGCCATTTCTTTCGTCTGTTTCCTTGCGTTACCTCGCAAACGCGGAAGACAGCGACAAAACAAAATATATAATAAATAAATAAATATATATATATATATATATATATATATATATATATATATATATATATATATATATATATATATATATATATATATATAAATATAAAAGATTGAAATGTTTTTTCTTTTCTATTTCTTCTTTTTTCTTTTGTCAGGGGACTGGAAAGTGTTGGAGGAAATGAGAGCTACAGGAGAAGAGCAAAATAGGAGACCTACTGGAAGCAATATTCCTAATGCACATGATAGAACTTTGATCCATGGCACAACCAGGCTGACACGTAAGGCAACACAACAAACCAGTTAAGTTGAAAGTCAGACAATTACGTTTACCTGTGTAGAACTAGAGCAATGAAACAACGTCGAAAAGATAAGTTTTACAAATAATGTTTGATATATATATATGGCTTCTGGCTTGATAAGCATATTGCAGTTGGCAAACATTAGATCCAACAGTGCACATAAATTGATGAGGAGCAGCCATGAAAAGTTGCTAACACAGAAAAACATCGATACATCAATACTTAGCGAACGGAAACAACAGTGGGGCAGCGTGAATAAACTGGAGTCGTAGAAAACTAAGAAACTACTGGAAGGTGAGAATGTGAGAAACATATATAACAATACAAACTAGAGAGAGAGAATACCTGGCATAGCAAACAAATAGAGACGGCAGTAAGACAACTTTCAAGACATTGAAGAAGACCATAAGATGACTCGGAACAGACGAGAAGAATGCCAAGGTAATACCAGACAAGTTGGAACAGTAGTATAAAAGGACGAAGACTAAAATAGCAGTAGGTCAGTGATGAAGAAACTGGAGCAGGACAACAATTGATAGAGTAGAAGAGAACAGGACAGCAGTGAACAAGCCAGAACCATATGAGGAGATATCTGATAAACTAGGATGATGTAGGACAGCAACGAACAAACATGATCAGCATTCGGAAAACGAAACAGCAGTAGCACAACACTGAACAAGTTAGAAAACACAGAACAACATATACGAACTAGATCGACAGTTGGACAACACTGAATAAACTATAAAAACACAAGGGGAGCAATAAACAAACTGGAACAACACCGTATGAGAAATAACAAAGTAGAATATCATGAGAAAAATAGTATGCAAACTAGAATATCAGTAAAGCAGTTTGAAAAAATGTAAAATAGAAGCAGGAAACATTATTCAAACTGTTAAGACATTTCATGATGCTCATAGATGTGAATCTTTAATCGGCGTTAAAGGAATATCGCTTAGGACAAACCGGCACATAAGTTAACTATCGAGCCGAGCGATTCATACACATGCGAAGAGTGTCGATCAGCCCATACAACTAAAGTAATTGAACGCTTTTCCAGTTATCACCGCTCTCTACAACAGTACCGAGCTCTCAGTAATGGAGTCTCTATTGACCATAATGGAAAGGTGTTCTTTCACAGACAAAGAAAAATATTTCTAAGCCTCTTGTGTTTTTAAAGTGAGCTGTCTTATTTCTCTTAAGTAATGTACAGAGCGAGTCTTTGTATTTTACGTGTGAAGGTGTTTTGTAGTTCACCTGGTGATGGTGGAAGTACGCTCCGAAACTGTCGTGGCTGAATAACTACAAAAAGTACTAGTTTTATATATATATGTTTTCCTTTTATACTTTGTCGCTGTCTCCCGCGTTAGCAAGGTAGCGCAAGGAAACAGACGAAAGAATGGCCCAACCCACCCAAATACCCATGTATATACATACACGTCCACACACGCACATATACGTACCTATACATTTCAACGTATACATATATGTACATACACACACATATACATATATACGCATGTACATAATTCATAGTTGCTGCCCTTATTCATTTTCGTCGCCAACCCGCCACACATGAAATGACAATCCCCTACCCCCGCATGCGCGCGAGGTAGCGCTAGGAAAAGATAACAAAGGCCACATTCGTTCACACTCAGTCTCTAGCTGTCATGTATGATGCACCGAAACCATAGCTCCCTTTTCACATCCAGGCCCCACACAACTTTCGATGGTTTACCCCAGACGCTTCACATGCCCTGGTTCAATCCATTGACAGCACGTTTACCCTGGTATACCACATCGTTCCAATTCACTCTATTCCTTGCACGCCTTTCACCCTCCTGCATTTTCAGGCCCCGATCACTCAAAATCTTTTTCACTCAATCTTTCCACCTCCAATTTGGTCTTCCACTTCTCCTCGTTCCCTCCACCTCTAACACATATATCCTCTTTGTCAATCTTCCCTCACTCATTCACCCTGTGTGACCAACCCATTTCAAACCACCCTCCTCTGCTCTCTCAACCACACTCTTTTTATTACCATACATCTCCCTTTACCATTCTATTACTTATTCGATCAAACCACCTTACACCACATATTGTCCTCAAACATCTCATTTCCAACACATCCACCCTCCTCGCACAACTCTATCTATAGTCCACGCCTCGCAACCATATAACATTGTCGGAACCACTATTCCTTCAAACATACCCATTTTGTTTCCCCAGATAACATTCTTGCCTTCCACATTTTTCAACGTTCCTAGAACTTTCGCCCCCCACCTCCACCCTATGACTCACTTCCGCTTCCATGGTTCCATACGCTGCCAAATCCAATCCCAGACATCTAAAACGCTTCACATCCTCCAGTTTTTCTCCATTCAAACGTACCTCCCAATTGACTTGTCCCTCAACCCTACTGTACCTAATAACCTTGCTCTTATTCACATTTACTCTTAGCTTTCTTCTTTCACACGCTTTACCAAACTCAGTCACCAGTTTCTGCAGTTTCTCACCCGAATCAGCCACCAGCACTGCATCATCAGCGAACAACAACCAATTCACTTCCCAAGATCTCTCATCCATAACAGACTGCATACTTGCCCCTCTTTCCAAAACTCATGCATTCACCTCCTTAACAACCCCATCCATAAACAAATTCAACAACCATAGGGACATCACGCTCCCCTGCCGCAAACCTACATTCACTGAGAACCAATCACTTTCCTCTCTTCCTACACGTACACATGCCTTACATCCTCGATAAAAACTTTTCACTGCTTCTAACAACTTGCCTCCCATACCATATATTCTTAATACCTTCCACAGAGCATCTCTATCAACTTTATCATATGCCTTCTCCAGATTCATAAATGCTAAATACAAATCCATTTGCTTTTCTAAGTATTTCTCACATACATTCTTCAAAGCAAACACCTGATCCACACATCCTCTACCACTTCTGAAACCACACTGCTTTTCCCCAATCTGAAGCTCTGTACATGCCTTCACCCTCTCAATCAATACCCTCCCATATCATTTACCAGGAATACTCAACAAACTTATACCTCTGTAATTTGAGCACACACTCTTATCCCCTTTCCCTTTGTACAATGGCACTATGCAGGCACCTCACCATGAGTCATATTTACATTGAATAACCTTACCAACCAGTCAACAATACAGTCACCCCCTTTTTTAATAGATTCCACTGCAATACCATCCAAACCTGCTGCCTTGCCGGCTTTCATCTTCCGCAAATCTTTTACTACCTCTTCTCTGTTTACCAAATCATTTTCCCTAACCCTCTCACTTTGCACACCACCTCGACCAAAACACCCTATATCTGTCACTTTATCATCAAACACATTCAACAAGCCTTCAAAATACTCACTCCATCTCCTTCTCACATCACCACTACTTGTTATCACCTAACCATTTGCCCCCTTCACTGACGTTCCCATTTTCTCTCTTGTCTTACGCACTTTATTTACCTCCTTCCAGAACATTTTTTTATTCTCCCTAAAATTTAATGATACTCTCTCACCCCAACTCTCATTTGCCCTCTTTTTTACCTCTTGCACCTCTCTCTTGACCTCCTGCCTCTTTCTTTTATACATCTCCTACTCAAATGCATTTTTTCCCTGCAAAAATCGTCCAAATGCCTCTCTCTTCTCTTTCACTAATAATC
>NW_027264214.1:2500-12299 GCF_036320965.1 Panulirus ornatus | reverse complement strand
AAATATCATAAAATCTTCATTGTCAAATGCACAAAAATAATAATCTTATTACTGTAGTGTATGGTTATACAATTTAGATAACTTTATTGTTTATAAAATTAGTAAAATGAAAGGTTATGAACGCGCTTGTATGTTTTTGGACATCACATTTTTACAAAAATGACGTCCTTTCTTCGTCTTCGGTGTATATCAAAGGACTTTTATTTCTCTCTTGTGTCTCCCCTTGATGATGTGATTATTACATGAATGTGCCACTTGGGAAACTTATCATGTTTTCATTTTCCCCGTGGACTCATAGGAAGATATATATATATATAGATATATATTTATTTATAATATATATATATATATATACTAGTTATATATATATATATTTATATATATATATATGTATATATATATATATTTATATATATATATAATTATATATATATGAAACATGATAAGTTCCTCAGTGCTATTTCATGTAATATACCACTTCATCAAGGGGAGAACACCAAGAGAGAAATAAACAGTCGTTTGGAATTACATCGAATGTGATCGAAGTGAAGGACGTCATTTTGTAAAATGGTGATTGTCCAAAACTTACAACGTGCGTTATAAACTTATCATTTACTAATTTTATAAACCAATAAAGTTATCTAATTTGTATAGTCCTATCACTAATTATAAGATTAGATTATTATTTTTTGAGCATTGACAATGGAATGATTTAATGATATTTCTTCTTGGTGATAGAGGTTAGAGTTAATAACTGAGATTGGCATTACTCCATTCGATTTACAATGATCATCGTTTTAACGTGATTAATACAAGACATTTGTTTCCTTGTTTTGTTCTTATACAATACTTATTATGCTTAAGTCTAACAGAATGATCTAACCAGATTGACCAAATTAAATTTGTCACACTTCCATAAAGGCACTTTGTAGATGCCATCCAACTAGGAATTTTCTGGTGACTTCCTGTTTTAGTATTATCTATAGTATTATTCTTGATAAAGGCAGTTATTTTACATTAAAGGATTTAAGCGACACATAGGTATTATTTTATAATGTATTGTTTATTTAGGTTTGAATAATTACATGTGTTGTTGAAGAGTACAAAATGATCTTTGTACCATGTACAGTCTTGAGATTTTGTTATACATGTAAATATACTAAAAAAAAAAAAGTTTATTGGAAAGAAATAGGAATGATGGTGAGGCTACAATAAACACAATATACTGGTATGTATTACAGAAGAAATGATCTGCACTTGTAGCTCCACGTTGAGACATGGATTCGTGTTCTGCATTCAGGCAGATTTATAGTTCACTTGGGTGTGCATAGAGGCTGGTCTGTATATGGTCCTGGAATAATATCCTTCTTGTGAAGGATGCCCACCCCACAAATGTGGAAAATTGTGTACACCATGTGTTTTTATATATTATATATATATATATATATTTATATATTTTTCTATTTATATATATAGATATATGGGAGTGGGGGCTGGAAATCCTCCCCTCTAATTTTTTTTTAATTTTATACCTAAGAAAGAACAGAGAAGGGGGCCATATGAGGATATTCCCTCAAAGGCCCAGTCCTTGTTTCTTAACGATTACCTCGCTAATGGTGGATAATGGGCGAATAGTATGGAAAAAAAAAAAAAAAAAAAATATATATATATATTTATATATTATATATTACTTATATACTATAATATATTATTATATATACTATGATATCAATATCTCTAAGGTTTAGTGTATGCTAGTTTGTCAAAACAGTGGAGAAATTGCCCTAAATGATTCATAAGAGCTATTAAACACCTTAAAAAAAGACAAGGGGATATACATATTACTAAGCAGATATAGCTAACATGTTGTGATTTTAGACAAAAGTTAATTATTTATCTAAAATGAATGATCTTCTATACTGATTAACAACTTATTTCTAAACTTAGGAAAAATCCATTTAGAAGTAGTTAATTTCACTTCAATAAAGAAATGATATTGTTGTTGACAGGTAACATTTCTCGTTTCAAAAGTTTGTCATTTTTCCACTTCATTGCCCATCTATGTATGGAGTTATCAAAACAAACATAAACAGAATTTTCAGCAAGGTCTAAGTTAGTTCAGTAGGCTCCATCACATAAAAGTATCAAAATGGCTAGTTTTCTTATTATAGCCCTTTAGTGGCGAAAGGTTATCGAATTTCTAAAATCATGAAAATGAAGATTTAGTCAACAAGCTAAAACAAATATCAATATCAATTTTGATTTCGAAACTAGTTAACTTTGATGTTCCTCACTTTTCACGAAAGTTCCAGTTGATGACCTTTTAGAATATCTATTTGATGTCTTAGAATGATATTGATTACCTGTTTCGAGCCTAATTTCATTGTACTGATAAAAATTGAGTATTAATAGACTGTGTATTTCAATTTAATTGGGAGATTATTATGCTCAAAAATTGGTATGGCAATGGGGTAACCCCTCTTTCACCTGTACTAAGTAATCTTACATGGAATTTTTTTTGAAACAAAATTACTAAAGGTTATCTTACCTTCTAATGCAATTTGGTATCGTAGGTAGATGATGTTCTTTGTGTTTGGCCAACAAAATGAAAAATTTACAAATATTTCTCCCCGTTAATCAACAATTTAGTACATTCCATCATATTTTACTGTAGAAAATGAAATTGATGTATGTTACCATTTTTAGATTGCATGATCCATAGACAAGGAAACCAAGTTTTAGGTTTGCATATACAGAAAACCTACCATTGTATGCTCATATTATCCATTATTATTCATCTCAACATGACAGAGTTAAATTATATCATTTCAATCTTATGTCTAAGGGCATTACGTAATTGCGTCCAGAGTTTATTGATGATTGAGTCTTAAGAAGAATATTAGATTGGATCTAAGTTAAAGTGCCCTAGATCTTTCATTGATAAATCCCTTACAGAAGAAATGATTTTATAGTGTTGAGCCTAAACCTCCATTGACACCAAGAATCGTTTGATTATGCCTTTTGATTATAATTTCACTTTGCTTCCCATGTTGTTAAATCCTTTAATGTAAATGTTGCACTTTATTAACAATGAATACTATAAAGAATTTTTAATCAGGGATTCCCAGAAATATTATATCTTGGTTGCATCTATAAAGTTCTTGTGGGCAAACTGTGATAATTTTTATGTTGGTCAGACTGGTAAGGATCTTTATGTTAGACTTAAGCAACGTTAAACTTTAGTATAAGAAAGGGACAAGAATCAAATTCTTGTTTAATCATGTTTAAAAAAAAACTATGGTCATTTTATGAATGCGTAACGCCTTCTCAGTTGTTAACTGTATCTCTTTTACAGAGAATATCATTGACTCTTCTATTGCTAAATACACAAAAATTATGATCTTAATATTAGTGATGTCTGTATAATTTGATAAACTTTATTGTTGATAAGATTTGTAAAATGATAAGTTTATGAACGCTGTTGTATATTTTGGACAATCACATGTTTTTATAATGGGACTGTCCTAGCTTCGTCTCGTCGATGTATGTCAACTGACTGTTATATTCTCTCTTGCGTCTCCCCTGAATCATGAGATTATTACACGAAAATTGCACTTGGAAGTTTCGTGATTCAATTTCCCGTGGAAGGTATAGGAATTATATATAAATATAATATATAGATATATATATATATATACTATTTATATTATAGATAATATCTATATATATATAATATATTAATATCTATATTATATATATATTTATATTATCTTTTTTTTTATACTTTGTCGCCTCGTCTCCGCGTTTGCGAGGTAGCGCAAGGAAACAGACGAAAGAAATGGCCCATCCCCCCCATACACATGTATATACATACGCCACACACGCAAATATACACTACCAACCACAGCTTTACTATGGGTTTTACCCAGAGCCTCACATGCCTTGATTTCAATCCACTGACAGCACGTCAAACCCCGGTTATATACCACATCGCTCCAATTCACGTTATTCCTTGCCACTCCTTTCACCCTCTGCATGTTCAGGCCCCGATCACACAAATTCTTTTTCACTCCATCTTTCTACCTTTCACATCCCTTTAAACATCCTCGTTTAAAAAACTTTTAAATGCTTCTAACAATTTTCCTCCCAACCATATTTCTTAATCCCTTCCCCCGGGACCCCCCCTTTCAACCTATCATTTTGCCTTTCCAGATCCATAAAGGGCTACATACAAATCCATTTGCTTTCAAAGGTATTTCACATACATTTTAAAAGGCAACCCCTTGATCCAACACCCCTCTACCATTTCTAAAAACCCCCACGCTCTTCCCCAATCTGATGCTTGTACATCCCTTCCCCCTCTCATTAAATTTCCCCCCCATATAATTTCCCGGGAATACTCAAAAAATTATACTTTCTGAAATTTGACCCTCACTTTTTATCCCTTTCCCTTTGTCAATGCACTTTTGCACCTTTCCCCCAAATTTCCTCAGGAAACCTCCCCAATAAGTTTACATACTTTTAAAAAAACCTTCCCAAACCCCAGTCAAAAAATTAAGTCACCCCCTTTTTAAAAAAAATTCCCATGAATACCACCCAAAATTTGTTTGTTCCCGGCTTTCATCTTCGCAAAATTTTTAACTCCCTCTTCTTTTTACCAAATCTTTTTTCCCAAACCCTTCTAAATTTGACCCCCTTGACCAAAAACCCCTTTAATCTCCCCACTCTTTCATTCAAAAACATTCAAAAAATCCTTCAAAATACTCACCCTCCCCTTTCCCTAAACTTCCCACTACTTGTTTCCCCCCCCTTTTGCCCCCTTCACGGGAATTTTCCCATTTGCCCCCTTTGTCTTACGCACTTTTTTTACCCCCTTTCCCAGAAAAATCTTTGTATTCCCCCTTAAAATTTAATGTTTACTCTCTCCCCCCAAACTCTCATTTGCCCTTTTTTTCCCCCTCTTGACCTTTCTTTTGACCCCCTTGTCTCTTTTTTTTTTACCATCCCCCACTAAATTGCTTTTTTTTCCCTGAAAAAAATCGCCCAAAGGCCTCTCCTTCTCTTTCATTTAAAACTTCCTTCTTCATCCCACCACTACTCCCCTTTTAAATTCAACCCACCCCCCAAAATTTCTCTTTGCCACAAGCTTTTTTTGCCCCCAACCCACCCACTGTTTCCCTAAAAAATTTCCCTTTCCCTCCCCCATCCCTTATTTCCTTGTTCTCCCCTTTTTCCATTCTGTTACCTCCCCCCAAAGGTCCCCTTCCCGGTACTTTTTTCCCCCCCAAATTTCCCCCTTTTTTTTCCCCAAACTCCCCCTTACCTTAAATTAAAAACCCCTTCCCTTCCCCATTCACCCCTTCTTTTTCCCCCTGAAAAACCCAAAAATCCCCCAAATTTTCCCCACCTTAGGCCTCCAACAAGGGTTTTTAATTTGTTTTTTTAAAAAATTATATATATATTTTTATATATATATATTTTTTTTTTTTTTTATATATATTATTATATATATATATATATATTTATATATATTTTTATTTTAATTTTTTATTTTATTTTAAAATTATTTTTTAAAATTTTATATATATATATATATATATTATTTTTTAAAAATTATATTATTATATATATTTAAAAACTTTTTATTTTTTTTTAATATTTTTTTTTTTTTTTTTTCGTTTTTTTCCCCCCCGCTTTTGGGGATTTTAGGAAAGGGAAAAACAGACGAAAAAAATGGCCCAAAACCCCCCCCCTACACATGAAAAAATACGTCCACACACGAAAAATTAAAACCACACGCTTTCCAGGGTTTTTCCCCCCGGGAACGCTTCACATCCCTTTGATTCAACCCAATGACAGAAGAAAATTTCCAACCCCAAATTTTAAAACCCTTTTGGGGGTCTTTCCCCCCTATTTGGCCCCTTTCACACAAAATCTTTTTAAACCCTTTTTTTCCACCCCCAAATTTTGGTCTCCCCTTCTCCTCGTTCCCCCCACCTCCGACCTTATCCTCTTGGTCAATCTTTCCTCACTCATTCTCTCCATGTGCCCCCCAAACCCCTTTTAAAACACCTCTTTTCTCTCCAAACCCCGCTCTTTTTTTTTCCACCCCAAACTTCTTACCCTTACGTTTACCCGGGTCAAACCCAAACCCCAACCCCACATTGTCCCCAAAAATTCATTTCCAGAAAATCCAAACCCCCTGGGGCACCTCTTTCCATAGCCCCCAAAGCCTCGCAACCATACAAAATTGTTGGAACCTATTTCCCTTTAAAATACCCATTTTTTCTTTCCCAGGAAATTTTTCTGACTTCCCCCACATTCTTCAAGGGCCCCCCCTTTTTTTCGCCCCCCCCCCCACCCCATGATCCACTTTTTGCTTCCATGGTTCCATCCCCTGCCAGATCCCTTTTCCCGATATCTAAAAAATTTACTTTCCCCCGTTTTTTTCCATTCCCAAATTACCTCCCAATTGACTTAAACCCTTTAAACCCCCTTTACCCAATAACCTTGGGTCTTTTCAAAATTTACTCTTAATTTCTTTTTCCCCACACTTTTTTAAACTCAGTCACCCGCTTCTGCAGGGTTTTTTCCCTGAATCGCCACCGCGCTGTATCATCAGGAAAAAACAATGCTCATTCCAAAGTCTCTCATCCCCAACAGACTTTATATTGGCCCCCCTTTCCCAAAAATCTTGCATTTTCCCCCCCTAACAACCCCCTCCATAAACAAATTTTAAAAACCATGGGAAATTTAAACCCTGCCGGGAAAAACCTACCTTTTTCCCGAAAAAATTACTTTCCCCTCTTTCCCCACGGCAATTCCTTAATCCTCGATAAAAAATTTTCACTGCCCCTTAACAATTGCCTTCCAAAACCCTATATTCTTAATACCCTTTCCCCGAGCTCTCATCAACTCCATCCCTATTTCCTTCTCCCGATCCATTTTAAAAGCTCTTTTCAAAACCATTTTTCTTTCTAAGTATTTCTCACATACATTCTTCAAAGCCCAAAAAACCCGATCCACACTCCCCTACACTTCTGAAACCAAAAAATGCTCTTCCCCTTTTGTTTCTCTGTACCTGCCCTTACCCCCCTCAATCAATACCCTTTCCCCCAAAAATTTTCAGGGGGAAAAAAAAACAAATTTACCCCTGTAATTTGAGCACTCACTTTATCCCTTTTCCTTTGTTTCCAAAGGCACTATGGGACGGGATTCCGGGCCAAACCCCCCAGGCACCTCACCCTGGGGTCATACTTTCATTAAATAACCTTTTTCCAAAACCGTCAAAATACAGTCACCCCTTTTTTTTTAAAAAAATTCCCCTGCAATTTCCCTCCAAAATGTTTCCCTTTCCCCCTTTCATCCCTTTGCAAAGCCTTTTTTAAACCCCTTTTTTCTTTTACCAAAAAAATTTTCCCCAACCCCCTCACTTTGGACACCACCCCGACCAAAAAAACCCTATTTTGCCCCTCTATCTCAAAAAAATTCAACAAAACCCTTTAAAAACTCATTTTCCCTCCCTTTTTACATTACCATACCCTTTTTATCACCTCCCCCTTTTGGGGCCCCTTTACTGAAGTTCCCCTTTTGGGCCCCTTGTCTTACGCCCTTTATTTCCCCCCTTCCAGGGAAATTTTTTTTTTCCCTAAAATTTAATGATACTCTCTCACCCCAACTTCATTTGCCCCCCCTTTTTTTTTCCTCTTGCACCTTTTCTTGACCTCCTGTCTCTTTTTTTTATACATCCCCATCAATTGCATTTTTTCCCGCAAAAAAACGTCCAAATGCCTCTTCTTCTCTTTCATAATTCTTACTTCTTTTTATCCACCCCTCACTACCCTTTTTAATTAACCCCCCTCCACTCTTCTCTGCAAAGGCATTTTTTTGCGCAAAACCATCATTATTCCCCCAAAAACCCCAATTTCCCCCCCCACTCCCCCTTTCTTCCTTTTTTCTCACCTTTTTTCCCTTTGTACTCAGTCTCTCCTGGTACTTCCTCACACAAGTCCCTTTCCAAACTCACTTACTCTCACCCCCCTCTTCAAACCCCAAAATTCACTCTTTTTCTGAAAACCCATACAATTTTTCACCCTTAAACCTCCACAAGATTGATCAGGATCCCTCCCGTTTCACCTCTCAGCACTTAAAATCCAAAAAATTCTCTTTCGGCCCCCTTTTCAAATTTAAAACGTAATCCCAAAAACGCTCTCTGGGGCCTTTTCTTTTTTTCTTACATTTATTACTTATGTATATCTCGTTTTAAAAAAAAAGGGATTCCCAATTCAATCCTTTTTCAGCACCTAAAATTTCAAGCTCTTCACCCTTTCCAATTTTTCAACACTGAAAACCCCATTTTTACCAATTATTCCCTTTAAAATGCCCCATTTTCTCACCTTTTCATTAAATCCCCTTTATTTAACCCCGGGGGCGTGCACAAAAAAAATAAAAACACTCATTCAGCTTTTCCCCCCAAAAAAACTTGCCTCTATGATCTTTCTTCTCAAAGCCCGGGGGCATATGCACAATAAACACCCCTTTTCCCATCAACTTTCGTTTTACCATATTAAACAAAAATTTCTTTTTACAAATTTTTTACATACTCCCACAACTCCGGTTTTAGGGGGGGTGGTTTGAAGGAGAAAAATGGAGGAAGTAAAAGTGTTTTAATATTGGGGTGGATCTGGCAGCGGGGAACCATGGAAGCGGAAGTGGATCTGGGTGGGGGGGGGGCGAAATCGGGGGGGCCTTGAAAATGTGTGGAAGTCAAAAAAATTTATCTCGGAAAGAAAAAAAAGGGGTATGTTTGAAGGAATAGTGGTTCCAACAATGTTGAGGGTTTTGCGAGGCGTGGGCTTTGGATAGGTTGTGGCAGGGGAGGGATGTGCTGGAAATGGATGTTTGAGGACAATGTGTGGTGTGAGGGGGTTTTGAGTGAGTAACGAAAGGGTAAGAGGATGTGGGGAAAAAAAAAAGAGCGTGGTTGAGAGAGCAAAAGAGGGTGTTTTGAAGGGGTTTTGGGACATGGAGGGGATGGTGGGAAGATTCCCCCAAGGGAAATTTTTGTGTCGGAGGTGGGGGGAAACAAGGAGAAGAGGGAGACCAAATTTGGGGGGGAAAAAGATGGAGTGAAAAATTTTTTTGTGTGTTTGGGGGGCCTTGAACATGCGGAGGTGAAAGGAGGGCAAGGAATAGAGTGAATTGGAGCGTTGTGGTATACGGGGTTGACGGCTGTCGTGGATTGAATCGGGCATGTGAAGGTCTGGGGTAAACCTTGCAAAGTGTGTGGGGCCTGGAGGTGGAAAGGAGGTTGTGGTTTCGGTGCATTTATTACATGAAGCTAGGAGACTGAATGTGAACGGAGATGGGGCCCTTTGGGTTTTTTAGCGCTACCTCGCACACCATGAGGGGGAGGGGGTTGTTATTCATGGGTGCGCGATGGTGCGATGGGAAACATATAGAATCAGACCAGTATGAATTTGTACATGTGTATTATGTTTATGGTCTGTGGTGTGTATATATATGTGTACATTGGAGATTGTATAGGTAAAGTATATTGTGCATCGGTGGACCATGTATGTATAGACATGTGTATGTGGGCGGGTTAGGCTTTCTTTCGTTGTTTCCTTACGCTACCTCGCTAACCGGAGACAGACGACAAAGCAAATACAAAATATAATAAATAAATAAAAAAAAATACTATTTAAATATATATATCCTTATTATTTATATATATATATATATATATATCTATTATTTATTATATTTATATATATATATATATACACTAAAAATTTAT
>NW_027264213.1:0-17910 GCF_036320965.1 Panulirus ornatus | reverse complement strand
AGCGGAGGTAGCCATAATTAGATGCGCAGTGACATTGCGCAAGGCAATACAATTGTAGTTGCCTTGTTAATCAATTACCTCACACACTTATGGTTTATGGTTGTTCATCCTGGAACGTTTAACCGGCAATGTACGTTATTACATTTCACAAACTTTTACTAAAATTATGATTTAGCTCATTTGAATGGTTTTTTTTTATTTTGGATATACAAACAGTAACAGAATACCGGTTCCTTTTAAAATTTCACGCTGCCAATGAAAGCTAAGTGCATTAAACGTGGGAAGAATGTAGAATGATGCGTAAAGAATATCAGAGTAAGCAATGTATCTGGAAACATTATATCAAGTATGTACATTACGTAATTGAAATTGAAATTTTCAATTTAGGTAAATGAGTGTCCATTCCTTGTAAAAATGGTTTTGTTTTATTCTTGGCAACAGGCGAATTCTGCACGAGAAAAGGAACAAACCAACTAGGAATGAACGTCGAAGGGAGATTTTGATAGTTTCATCAATTTTGGCAGTTTAATTTTCAACGAGTATGACAATATATTTCCATGTAGATAGAAATGCTGTTAAGGTTAAGTTTGATAAGATTTATTTTGAAAGACGCTCATTATTTTATATTCTTAAAGAATGTAAAATAATGAGCAATTCTTTTTAAAATATGTGACTGCTTGCGCTTGCATGTGAATGTCTATATGCATGTTTCTCAAACTAAGATGAAAGCAAAATGATATATATTTATCAAATAAGTATTGCGCCAAATGAATATCACAATCATTTGTTGCCTTTTATCGCATCATTTAGAAATGAAGTGAAATGTAAGAGTACTTGGAAAATCTAAATTACCATGAATGACTTAACCATGAAAATAAAAAAAGATATATTGTCGTTGAACCATGAAGAAATTTCTGTCATTTAACAAAATGTCGTTTATATTGTTTTCCATTGCTAAAGGAAAAGATAACATTTATATCACACGAAATAGAGCAAATAGAACAAAATATAACATATTTGGATAGCTACGAAAAATTTCCCGTTTTCTCTGATGGATAAGACTTCCCGTTTTCTAATAGTTTTCAATCACTCTTCCAGATGGCGTTACTGGCAGCATCACAAATTCTTTTAATTTCGTTTCTTTTTATTTGTTTCTCTTGAAGACTGATGTGTTCTTAAGCTCTTTCTTTCAAGTCTGTCTCCTTTGATGTCTACTTGTGTTTTCGGTAAATCAGACTGCTTATCTGTATTTTCCTCGACAAGTGTGCTAGGAAGATCTACACTTCTAGCTTGTATTCCAGCAATCTTTCATTTTTTACTTTCTTTGGATTATTCATATATAATTAATTATGTTTATCAGTGTTAAATATATGTGCTGTTTCTGGTAGATTTGAAAATTTATTATTT
Organism: Panulirus ornatus; assembly: GCF_036320965.1. NCBI lineage: Eukaryota > Metazoa > Arthropoda > Malacostraca > Decapoda > Palinuridae > Panulirus > Panulirus ornatus. The sequence goes on along the minus strand of NW_027264213.1, from coordinate 16,503 downwards.
GCAGGAGTGTTTTTCACTCAGTGAAGTGATTTTTTAGATTCAATGCAATACTTTATTATTTGTCTGTATGCACTAGGCAGGGGATCAGGATAAACAATGATAGACGCCAGGTTAGTCAAACCACCACTGCCCGCTAGTGGATGTAGCCATAACTAGATGCGCAGTGACATTGCGCAAGGCAAGGCAATGGTAGTTGGCTTGTTAATCAATTATCTCATAGTAGTTCAGGAAGCCTAAATGTTCATTATCAATGAATAAGTAAGAAACAAATGGTTATATGATCAATACAAGCCTCACTTTTGAACAATGGTAGTGGCACTTTTGGTGATGACTGGACTACAAATAACTCTGTAATTAGTGTATTCATAAATTTATTACAAAAAAAACGTCTTTTAAGCTAGATGTACTTTGTGTTAAGACAACTGTAAAACCATTGAACTCGGTAGGCAGAGACTTGGAAGTATATTACTATTCACTCAGGTTACAGCTTATGATTGTTCATCCTTGAAAATGCTGTTTCTGGTATCCTTAAAAATTTATTTAGTGTTTGCAAGTGTTTTTCACTCAGTGTTTACAGCGGAAGTTTTTTATTATTATCTGTCTGTATGCACAGGATAAACAAAATAACAGACGCCAAGTTAATCAAGCCACCACTGCCACCTAGCGGAGGAAGCCATAACTAGATGCTCAATGACATTGCGTAAGACAAGGCAATGGTAGTTGGCTCGTTAATCAATTATCCCTGGTATTTATCATGATAAATACCAGCCTCACTCTTCTGAACAATGGTAAACGAAATCGTGATGACCGGACTGCCGCTGTTCTTGAATTTGTTACAAGAAAAAATCTTTTTAGTTAGACGTACTTCGTGTAAAGACAACAACCATAAAACTCTGTTGACAGACTTGGATGTATATTCACTGTTAAGCTATTAAGCTTATGATTCTTCATCCTGGAACGTTTAACCGGCAATGTACGTTATTACATTTCACTAGCTTTTACTAAAATTTGAATGACATTTTGTTTTAAATATACAAACAGTAATAGAACACCGGTTCCTTTTAAAATTTCATGCTCCCAATGAAAGCTAATTCCAGTTAAACGTGGGAAGAATGATGAATGATGCGTAAAGAATATCAGAATAAGCAATATATCTGGAAACATTATATCTTATGTACAATATCTTACATTATGTACATTATGTACATTATGTACAATATCGTACATTACGTAATTGATTGATAAAATTGTAATTTTCAATTTAGGCAAATGAGTGTCCATTCCATATAAAAATGGTTTTGTTTCATTCTTCGCAGAGAACATGAGCAGTAGAGTTTGGCAACAGGCGAATTTTGCACGAGAAAAGTAACACATCACCTAGAAATGAACGTCGAAATGAGATTTAGATTCGGGTTCAAATAGATGTGTTTCTTAAAATTTAAAATGGTGAATGGCACGTAGGTCTTGAGTTGTTTCAATATCAATTTTGGCAGTTTCATATTATTAATAGGTGTCTTCTTATATTTTTGCTTGTTTACATTTTCGAAATGCTCTTGCATATCTGGTGTCTAAGTTTTAATGTAAAATAATGAGCGTCTTTTCATTTTGATATGTGATATGTGACTGCTTGTGCTTGCATGTGAATGTCTATTTGTATGTTTCTCAAACTGTCTAGTATAAAATGAAAGCAAAATGTCCTGATGTATTGCTCCAAATTAAGATCACACAATCATTTGTTTCCTTTTATCACCATTTAGAAATGAAGTGAAATGTAAGAGCACTAGGAAAATCTAAATAAATGACATAACAATGAAAATAAAAGATATTGTCGTTGAACTATGAAGAAATTTCTGTCATTTAACAAAACGTCAAGTTTATATTGTTTTCCATTGCTAAAGGAAAAGATAACATATATCACAAAAAAGAGCAAATAGAATAAAATAGAACAAATTTCTTGTTTTCCCGCTTTGTGATAATTTTCAATCGCTCTTCCAGATGGCGTTACTGGCAGCATCACAAATTCTATTTATAGCGCTTTTTTCTATTTGTTTCTCTTGAGCACGGCAGCCATTTATATTTAGTCTTATGTGTCGTCTTTAGTTGTAGTGTTTACTTGTGTCTGACTTACCGAAGGTAAGTCAGACTATTCAGCAATATTGCAATGTTTATCTGCCTTTTTCCTAGACAAGTGACCAAGAAAGATTTACACTTCTAGCTTGGATTCCAGCTAGCTTTCATTTAACTTTACTTTCTATGGATTATTCATATATAATTAATTTTGGTTTATGGTTATGTGTTAAATATATGTTAGTGCAGTTTCTGGTATCTTTGAAAATTTATTGTTTGCAGGAAGTGAATTTTTAAATTTAATGTAATGCTTTATTATTTGTCTGTATGCACTAGGCAGGGGATCAGGACAAACAATGATAGACGCCAGGTTAGACAAGCTACCACTGCCCCCTAGCGGAGGCAACCATAACTAGATGTGCAGTGACATTGCGCAAGGCAAGGCAATGGTAGTTGGCTTGTTAATAAATTATCTCATCGTAAAGTAGTTTCAGAAGTCTTAATTGTTCAGACGCTGGTAGGAAACAAATGATCAATACCAGCCTCACTCTTCAGAACAATAGTAGTGGAAAACGTGGGGATGACTGCACTACCAATAACTCGGCAATTGGTGTATCTTCGTCATCGCAAATATAAAACGTAGAGAACCATTGAACTCGGTAGGCAGAGACTTGGAAGTATATTACTATTCACTCAACTTATAACTGTTCATCCTGGAAAGTGCTGTTTCTGGTAGCCTTGAAAATTTATTTAGTGTTTGCAGGAATGTTTTCCACTCAAAGTATATACAGCGGAAGTGTTTTTTTAAACAATGCAATACTTATTATTGTCTGTATGCACGAGACAGGGGATCAGGATAAACATAATAACAGACGCCAAGTTAATCAAGCGGAGGAGGCCATAACTTGATACGCAGACATTGCGGAAGACAAGGCTTGTTAATTATCTCATCGTAAAGTAGTTTCAGTTGGGAAGAAATGGTTGATATGATAAATGAACAATGGTAAAGGAAATCGTTATAACTCGGCAATTGGTGTATTCTCGTCATCGCCAGATATACTGTTGACGGACTTGGAAGTATATTACTATTCACTCAGGTGATTCTTCATCCTGGAACGTTTAACCGACAATGTACGTTATTACATTTCACAAGCTTTTATTAAAATTATGATTTAGCTCATCTGAATGACGTTTTTTGTTTCAAATATACAAACTGTAACAGAACATCAGTTCCTTTTAAAATTTCATGCTGCCAATGAAAGCTAATTGCAGTTAAACGTGAGAAGAAAACAATAATTCGTAAAGAATATCAGAGTAAGCAATGTATCTGGAAACATTATACCAATTATGTACAATTCCATTGTACATTACATGATTGTTTGATAATTGAAATTGAAATTTTCAATTTAAGCAAATGATTGTAAATTCCTTGTAAAAACTATTTTGTTTCGTTCTTGGCAGAGAGAACATGAGCGGCAGAGTCAACAGGCGAAATCTGCACGAGAAAAGGAAAACACCAGCTAAGAATGAACGTCGAAGTGAGATTTTGATTCGGATATAAAGCAGTGTTCAAATAGATGTTTCTTACAATTTAAAATGGTAAATGGCACGTAGGTCTTGAGTTGCTTCAATATCAATTTTGGCAGTTTCATATTATTAATAGGTTTCATATTTTTGCTTTTCATTTTCAAAGAGTATGACAAGATATTTCCATGTAGATAGAAATGGTCCTGCATATCAGGTTGTTAGGTCTTAAAAGATATATTTTGAAAAGACGCTCATTATTCAAGAATTTTAGATAATGAGCGTCTTTTCAAAATATATCTTTTAAAACTTAACAACCTGATGTGACTTCTTGTGCTTGCATGTGAATGTCTATATACATGTTTCTCAACTAAAATAAGATGAAAGCAAAATGTTCTGATATGTATTTATCAATAAAATATTGCTCCAAATAAATGTCACACAATCATTTAGAAATGAAGTGAAATGTAAGAGTACTACGAAAATCTAAATTACCATAAATGACAACCATGAAAATAAAAAAGATATGTTCGTTGAACAATGAAGAGATTTCTGTCATTTAACAAAATGTTAGTTGCCCCTTTGTGTAAAGACCATAACTATGAAACGTAGAGAACCATTGAACTAGGTAGCCAGAGACTTGGAAGTATATTACTATTCACTCAGGTAACAGCATATGATTGTTCATCCTGGAACGTTTAGCCGGCAATGTACGTTATTACATTTCACAAGCTCTCTCTAAAATTATGATTTAGCTCATTTGAATGTTCTTTTTTTTATATATACAAACAGTAACAGAACAGTTAAACGTGGGAAGAATGATGAATGATGCGTAAAGAATATCAGAGTAAGCAATTTATCTGGAAACAATATATCAGTTATGTACAATTCCATTGTACATTACGTAATTGATTGGTAATTGAAATTGAAATTTTAGATTTAGGCATTCCTTGTATTTTGTTTTATTCTTGGCGGAGAGAACATGAGCGGCAGAGTAAACAGAGTAAACGTCGAAGTGAGATTTTGATTCAAATAGACGTGTTTCTTACAATTTACAATCATATAGAGCACGTAGGTCTTGAGTTGTTTCAATATGAATTTTTGCAATGTTTCATATTATTGATAGGTGTCTTCTCTTGTTTCATATTATTGCTTGTTTTGATTTTCAACGAGTATGTAGATAGAAATGCTCTTGCATATCAGGTTATTGTTTTAAAAGATTTATTTTGAAAAGAGTTGCTCATTATTTTACATTCTTTAAAGACATGGTAGATATGTGACTACCTGTGCTTGCATGTGGATATCTATATGCATGTTTCTCAAACTGTCTTATATAAGATGAAAGCAAAATTAATATCACATCATTTAGAACTGAAGTGATATGTAAGAGGAATGGAAAAATCTAAATTACCATAAATGACCTAACCATAAAAATAAAAAAGATCGTTGAACCATGAAGAAATTTCTGTCATTTAACAAAATGTCGTTTATATTGTTTTCCGTTGCTAAACGAAATAACATCTATATCACACGAAATAGAGCAAATAGAACAAAATAAATTACATTTGAATAGCTAAGAAAAATTTCCCGTTTTCCTTGATGGATAAGACATTTCTCGTTTTCTAATTGTTTTCAATTGCTCTTCCAGATGGCGTTACTGGCAGCATCACAAATTCTTTTAATTGCGCTTCTTTCAATTTGTTTCTCTTGAGCACAACAGCCATTTGTATTTAGTTTTGTATGTGTCGTCTCCAAAGACGGATATGTTCTTACGCTCTGTATTTCAAGTCTGTAGTGTCTACTTGTCTAGTGTTTTCGGTTAATTAGACTATTCAGCAATATTGCAATATTTATCTGTCTTTTTCTTCGACAAGTGGTCTAGGAAGGATTACACTTCTAGCTTTCTTTTAATTTTACTTTCTTTGGATTATTCATGTATAATTAATTTTGGTTTATGTTTATCAGTGTTAAATATATTTTAAGTGCTGTTTCTGGTAGCTTTGTAAAATTATTGTTTGCAGGAGTGTTTTTCACTTAGTGTAGTGCAGGTGGAAGTAATTTTTTAAATTTAATGCAATGCTTTATTATTTGTCTGTATAAACACAATGATAGACGCCAGGACAGTCGTCACCACTACCCCCTAGCGGAGGTAGCCATAACTAGAAGCGCAGTGACATTGAGCAAGGTAAGGTAATGGTAGTTGGCTTGTTAATCAATTAACTCTTCGTAAGTACTTTCAGGGCACGTAAATGGTCATTATGGGCAGACGTCAGTAGGAAACAAACGGTTATCATGATCAATACCAACCTCACTCTTCGGAAAAATGGTAGTGGAAATCGTGGGGATGACCAGACTGCCAATAACTCGGCAATTGGTGTATCGCCGGATATACTTGATAAATTCATTATAAGAAAGACATCTTTTTAGTTAGATGCACTTTGTGTGAAGACCACAACTATGAAACATTGAATTCGTTAGGCAGAGACTTGGAAGTATATTAATATTCACTCAGGTTACACCATTCTTAAAATGCCTTGAAATTTTTAGTTTGCAAGTGTTTTTCACTCAAAGTGTTTACAGCGGAAGTGTTTTTTTAAACAATGCAATACTTTATTATTTGTCTGATTAACAGACGCCAAGTTAATCAAGCCACCTAACCACCTAAGCCACCTAATCAAGCCCTAACGGAGGAAGCTATAACTAGATGCGCTGTGATTGCGCAAGACATGGCAATGGTAGTTGGCTTATTAATCAATTATCTCATCGTTAAGTAGTTTCAGGAGACTTAAATGGTTGATATGATAAATACCTGGTAAAGGAAATTGTGATGACCGAACTGCCAATAACTCATCGCCAGATATACTTGATATATTCGTTACAAGAAAAAATCTTTTTAATTGATGTACAACCATAGAACGTAAAGAAACATTGAACTCTTGACAGCCTTGGATGTATATACCTATTCACTCAGGTAACAGCTTATGATTCTTCATCCTGGAACGTTTAACTAAAATTATGATTTAGCTCATTTGAATGACGTTTTTCGTTTTAAATATAGAAACAGTAACAACACCGGTTCCTTTGAAAATTTCATGCTGCCAATAAAAGCTAATTGCAGTTAAACGTGGGAAGAATGATGAATGATGTGTAAAGAATATCAGAGTAAGGAATGTATCTGGGCACTATATCATGAATAATTGAATTGATGACAATTGAAATTGAAATCTTCAATTTAGGCAAATGAGTGTCCATTCCTTATAAAAATGGTTTTGTTTCATTCTTGGCAGAGTCAACGTCTCTCCGTTGGGCAACAGGCGAATTCTGCACGAGAAAAGGAACACACCAGCTAGAAATAAACGTCGAAGTGTTCAAATAGATGTGCTTCTTACAATTTAAAATGGTAAATGGCATGAAGGTCTTGAGTTGTTTCAATATCAATTTTGGCAGTTGTATATTATTAATAGGTGTCTTCTCTTGTTTAATATTTTTGTCATATTTCCATGCAGATAGAAATGCTCTTGCATATTAGGATTTATTTTGAAAAGACTTGCTCATTATTTTACATTGTTAAAGAATGTAAAATAATGAGCGTCTTTTCAAAATAAGTGACATGTTACTGCTTGTTAGTGTCTAAGATGAAAGCAAAATGTCGATATATATTTATCAATAAAGTATTGCACCAAATAAATATTACACAATCGTTTGTTTCCTTTTATCACATCATTTCGAAATGAAGTGAAATGAAACAGTACTAGGAAAATCTAAATTACCATAAATGACCTAACCATGAAAATAAAAAGATATATGGTCGTTGAATCATGAAATTTTTGTCATTTAACAATATGTCGTTTATATTGTTTTCCACTGCTAAAGGAAAAGATAACATTTATATCACACAAAATAGAGCAAATAGAACAAAATTGTATAGCTAAGAACAATTTCCCGTTTTCTTTGATGGATAAGACATTTCACGTTTTCTGTTAGTTTTCAATCGCTCTTCCAAATTCTTTTAATTACGATTCTTTCTATTTGTTTCTCTTGAGCACGGCCGCCATTTGTTAAATATGTATCATTCTCGAAGACGGATGTGTTCTTATGCTCTGTTTCCTCTGAAGTTGTATCTACTTGTGTTTTCGCAAAGTCAGACTACTCAGCAATATTGCAATGTTTATCTGCCTTTTTCCTCGACAAGTGGGCTAAGAAGGATTACACCTCTAGCTTGGATTCCAGCTAGCTTTCATTTAACTTCACTTTCTTTGCATTATTCATATATAATTAATTTTTGTTTATGTGTATCAATGTTTCTGGTAGCTTTGAAAATTTATTGTTTGTAGGAGTGTTTTTCACTCAGTGTAGTGCAGGGGAAGTGATTTTTTAAATTTAATACAATGCTTTATGGACAAGGCAGAGAATAGACGCCAAGTTAATCAAACCAGGATAGTCAAGCCACCACTGCCCCCTAGATGCGCAGAGACATTGCAGTGGTTGGCTTGTTAATCAATTAACTCTTCGTAAAGTAGTTTCAGGATACTTAAATGGACATTATCAATAAGTATATGGGCAGACGCAAGTAGGAAACAATGGTAGTGGAAATCTAGGGATGACCAGACTGCCAATAACTCGGCAATTGGTGTATCCTCGTCATCGCCGAATATACTTGATAAATTCATTACGAGACATCTTTTTAGTTCGATGCACTTTGGGTAAAGACCATAACTATAAAACGTAGAGAACCATCGAACTTAGAAGTATATAACTATTCACTTAGGTTACAGCATATGATTGTTCATCCTAGAAAGTGCTGTTTCTGGTAGCCTTACAGCGGAAGTGTTTTTTTAAACAATGCAATACTTTATTATTGGCAAGGGATTGGCAAGGGATCAGGATAAACATAATAACTAACGCCAGGTTAATCAAGCCACCACTGCCCCCTAGCGGAAAAAGCCATAACTAGATGTTTAGTGACTGCGCAAGACAAGGCAATGGTAGTTGACTTGTTAATCAATTATCTAATCGTAAAGTAGTTTTAGGAGACTTAAATGGTCATTATCAACGAATAAGTAGGGAAGAAATGGTTATCATGATAAATACCAGCCTCACTCTTCTGAAGGAAAGGAAATCGTGATAATCAGACTGAAAATAACTCGGCAATTGGTGTATCCTCGTCATCGCCAGATATACTTGATAAATTCTTTACAAGAAAAATCTCTAATTAGATGTTCTTAGTGTAAAGACCACAACCATAAAACGTAAACATTGAACTCTGAACGTTATTACATTTCACAAGCTTTTACTAAAATTATGATTTAGCTCATTTGAATGTTTTTTGTTTTAGATATACAAACAGTAACAGAACACCGGTTCATTTTATAATTTCATGCTGCCCATGAAAGGTAATTGCAGTTAAACGTGGGAAGAATAATGAATGATGCGTAAAGAATATCAGAGTAACATTATACGAATTATGTACAATTCCATTGTACATTATGTAAATGATTGATAATTGAAATTGAAATTTTTAATTTAGGCAAATGGGTGCCCATTCCTTGTAAAAATGTTTTTGTTTTATTTCTGGCAGAAAGAACATGAGCGGCAGAGGCAACAGGCGAATTCTGCACGAGAAAAGGAACACACCTGCTAGGAATGAACGTCGAAGTGAGATTTTGATTCGGGTTTGAAGCATTATTCAAATAGATGTCTTTCTTACAATTTAGGTCTTGAGTTGTTTCAATATCAATTTTGGCAATTTCATATTATTAATAGGTTTCATATTTTTGCTAGTTTTCTTTTTCAATATATTTCCATGATAGAAATGCTCTTGCATGTCAGGTTTATTTTTAAAAGACTTGCTATTTATTTTCCATTCTTAAAGCAAAATATTACACAATCATTTGTGTAAGTTGTAAGAGTTTTAGAAAATCTAAATTACTATAAATGATCTAACTATGAAAATAAAAAACATAAGTTCGTTGAACCATGAGGAAATTTCTGTCATTTAACAAAATGTTTATATTGTTTTCCATTGCTAAAGGAAAGGATAACATTTATATCACACTAGATAGTGCAAATAGAAGAAAATAGAACACATTTGGTAAGTAAGTAAGTAAGTAAGGTAAGTAAAGTTTCCCGTTTTCCTTGATGGATGACATTTCCCATTTTCTATAGTTTTCAATCGCTCTTCCAGATGGCGTTAGCGGCAGCATCACAAATTCTTTTAATTGCGCTTCTTCCTGTTTCTCATGAGCTCGGCCGCCATTTGTATTTAGTCGTATGTATCGTCTCCAAAGACGGATGTGTTCTTACACTCTCTATTTCAAGTCCGTTTCCTCTGAAGTTGTGGTATCTACTTGTGTTTTCGGTAAGTCAGAATATTCAGGAATATTGCAATGTTCATCAGCCTTTTTCCTCGACAAGGGGGTTAGGAAGGATTACACATCTAGCTTGGATTCTAGCTAGCTTTCATTTAACTTCACTTTCTTTGGATTATTCATATATAATTGATTTTGGTTTATGTTTATCAGTGTTAAATATATGTTAAGTACTGTTTCTGCTAGCTTTGAAAATTTATTGTTTGCAGGGGTGTTTTTTACTCAGTGTAGTGCAGGTGGAAGTGATTTTTCAAATTCAATGCAATGCTTTATTATCTGTCTGTATGCACAAGGTACAGGATCAGGATAAACAATGATACAGGCCAGGTTAGTCAAGCCACCACTGCCCTCTAGCGGAGGTAGCCATAACTAGATGCGCAGTGATATTGCGCAAGGATGACTCGACAATTGGTGCATCATCGTCATCGCCGGATATACTTGATAAATTCATTACAAGAATGACATCTTTTTAGTTCGATGCACTCTGGGTGAAGACCACAAGTATAAAACGTAGAGAACCATTGAACTCAGTAGGCATATGGTTACACCATATGATTGTTCATCCTGGAAAGTGCTGTTTCTGGTAGCCTTGAAAATTTATTTAGTGTTTGCAAAAGTGTTTTTCACTCAAAGTGTTTACAGCGGGTGTTATTTTCTAAATAATGCAATACTTTATTATTTGTCTGTGTGCACAAGGCAGGGGATCAGGATAAACATAATAACAGACGCCAAGTTAATCAAGCCACCAGTGATATTGCGCAAACAAGACAATGGTATTTGGCTTGTTAATCAATTGTCATCAAAGTAGTGTCAGTAAAGAATAAATGGTAAAGGAAATCGTAATAATCGGACTGAAAATAACTCGGTAATTGGTGTATCCTCCTCATCGCCAAGAAAAAATCTTTTTAGTTAGATGTTCTTATTGTAAAGACCACAACCATAAAACGCAGAGAAACATTGAACTCTGTTGACAGACTTAGAAGTATATTACTATTCACTCAGGCAACAGCTTATGACTGTTCATCCTGGAACGTTTAACTGGCAATGTACGTTATTACATTTCACAAGCTTTTATTAAAATTATGATTTATCTCATTTGAATGACGTATTTTGTTTTATACAAACAGTAACAGAACACCGGTTCCTTTTAAGGTTTCATGCTACCAATGAAAGCTAATTGCAATTAAACGTGGGAAGAATGATGAATGATGCGTAAAGCAATGTATCTGGAAATATTATACTAATTATGTACAATTCCATTATGTAATTGATTGAATTGAAATTGAAATTTTCAATTTAGGCAAATGTGTCCTTTTCTTGTTAAAATGGTTTGAGCGGCAGTCAACATCTCTCCGTTGGGCAACAGGCGAATTCTGCACGAGAAAAGGAACACACCTGCTAGGAATGAACGTCGAAGTGAGATTTTGATTCGGGTATGATGTTTCTTACAATTTAAAATGGTAAATGGCACGTAAGTCTTGAGTTGTATTAACATCAATTTTGGCAGTTTCTTTTCTTGTTTCATATTTTTGCTTGTTTTTATTTTAAACGAGTATGACATTTTTATGTAGATATAAATTTTCTTGCATATCCGATTAAGTTTTAAAAGATATATTTTGAAAAGACTTGCTTATTCTTACATTCTTTAAGAATGTAAAATAATGAGCGTCTTTTCATAATATATCTTTTAAATCTTAACAAACTGATGTGACTGCTTGTGCTTGCATATGAATGTCTGCATGTTTCTCAAACTGTCTAATATATAAGATGAAAGCAAATTGTCCTGATATATATTTATCGATAAAGTATTGCGCCAAATAAATGTCACACAATCATTTGTATCCTCTAATCACATCATATAGAAATGAAGTTTTCCATTGCTAAAGGACAAAATGGAGCAAATAGAACAAAATAGAACACGTTTGAACAGCTAAGAGAAATTTCTCGTTTCCTTTGATGGATAAGACATTTCCCGTTTTATAATAGTTTGCAATCGCTCTTCCAGATGGCGCTACTGGCAGCACTATAAATTCTTTTAATTGTGCTTCTTTCTATTTGTTTCTCTTGAGCACGGCCGCCATTTGTATTTAGTCTTGTATGTGTCGTCTCCAAAGACGGATGTGTTATTTCAAGCTTGTCTCCTCTGATGTAGGTCAGACTATTCTGGAATATTGCAATGTTTATATACCTTTTTCCTCGATAAATGGGCTAGGAAGGATTACACTTCTAGTTTGGATTCTATCTTTCATTTAACTTTACTCTCTTTGGATCATTCATATATTATCAATTTTGGTTTATGTTTATCAGTGTTAAGTATATGTTAAGTGCTGTTTCCTTGGTAGCTTTGAAAATGTATTGTTTGCCGGAGTGTTTTTCAATCAGTTGTAGTGCAGTGGAAGTAATTTTAAATTTAAGCATGCTGTATATTTGTCTGTAATGTACAGATAAAACAATAACAGCCGGTTGTCAGCACGTATACTAGATAGCAGGCAATGTCAATTATCTCATTAAAGCATTTTAGGAGACAAATTGTCATTACAATCTGTGTGCACAAGGCAGGGGATCAGGATAAACATAATAACAGACGCCAAGTTAATCAAGCCACCAGTGACATTGCGCAAACAAGACAATGGTATTTGGCTTGTTAATCAATTGTCATCATAAGTAGTGTCAGTAAAGAATAAATGGTAAAGGAAATCGTAATAATCGGACTGAAAATAACTCGGTAATTGGTGTATCCTCCTCATCGCCAAGAAAAAATCTTTTTAGTTAGATGTTCTTATTGTAAAGACCACAACCATAAAACGCAGAGAAACATTGAACTCTGTTGACAGACTTAGAAGTATATTACTATTCACTCAGGCAACAGCTTATGATTGTTCATCCTGGAACGTTTAACTGGCAATGTACGTTATTACATTTCACAAGCTTTTATTAAAATTATGATTTATCTCATTTGAATGACGTATTTTGTTTTATACAAACAGTAACAGAACACCGGTTCCTTTTAAGGTTTCATGCTACCAATGAAAGCTAATTGCAATTAAACGTGGGAAGAATGATGAATGATGCGTAAAGCAATGTATCTGGAAATATTATACGAATTATGTACAATTCCATTATGTAATTGATTGAATTGAAATTGAAATTTTCAATTTAGGCAAATGTGTCCTTTTCTTGTTAAAATGGTTTGAGCGGCAGTCAACATCTCTCCGTTGGGCAACAGGCGAATTCTGCACGAGAAAAGGAACACACTTGCTAGGAATGAACGTCGAAGTGAGATTTTGATTCGGGTATGATGTGTTTCTTACAATTTAAAATGGTAAATGGCACGTAAGTCTTGAGTTGTTTTAACATCAATTTTGGCAGTTTCTTTTCTTGTTTCATATTTTTGCTTGTTTTTATTTTAAACGAGTATGACATTTTTATGTAGATATAAATTTTCTTGCATATCCGATTAAGTTTTAAAAGATATATTTTGAAAAGACTTGCTTATTCTTACATTCTTTAAGAATGTAAAATAATGAGCGTCTTTTCATAATATATCTTTTAAATCTTAACAAACTGATGTGACTGCTTGTGCTTGCATATGAATGTCTGCATGTTTCTCAAACTCTAATATATAAGATGAAAGCAAATTGTCCTGATATATATTTATCGATAAAGTATTGCGCCAAATAAATGTCACACAATCATTTGTATCCTTTAATCACATCATATAGAAATGAAGTTTTCCATTGCTAAAGGACAAGATAACATCCATACCACACAAAATGGAGCAAATAGAACAAAATAGAACACGTTTGAACAGCTAAGAGAAATTTCTCGTTTCCTTTGATGGATAAGACATTTCCCGTTTTATAATAGTTTGCAATCGTTCTTCCAGATGGCGCTACTGGCAGCACTATAAATTCTTTTAATTGTGCTTCTTTCTATTTGTTTCTCTTGAGCACGGCCGCCATTTGTATTTAGTCTTGTATGTGTCGTCTCCAAAGACGGATGTGTTATTTCAAGCTTGTCTCCTCTGATGTAGGTCAGACTATTCTGGAATATTGCAATGTTTATATACCTTTTTCCTCGATAAATGGGCTAGGAAGGATTACACTTCTAGTTTGGATTCTATCTTTCATTTAACTTTACTCTCTTTGGATCATTCATATATTATCAATTTTGGTTTATGTTTATCAGTGTTAAGTATATGTTAAGTGCTGTTTCTGGTAGCTTTGAAAATGTATTGTTTGCCGGAGTGTTTTTCAATCAGTGTAGTGCAGGTGGAAGTAATTCTTTAAATTTAATGCAATACTTTATTATTTGTCTGTATCAGGCAGGGTATCAGGATAAACACAATAACAGACGCGGTTAGTCAAGCCACGTAGAGGAGGAAACCATAACTAGATGCTAGGCAAGGCAATGGTAGATTATCTCATCGTAAAGCATTTTTAGGAGACAAATTGTCATTATCAACGAATATGGGCAGAGAGCCAGTTAATATCATGATAAATACCAGCCTCACTCTTTTGAATAATGGTAGTGGAAATCGTGATGACCGGATGCCAATAACTAGGTAATTGGTGTATCCTCGTCATCCCCGGATATACTTGATAGATTCAATACAAGAAAAAATCTTTTTAGGTACATGTACTTAGTGTAAAAACCAAAACTATAAAACTTTGTAGACAGACTTAGAAGTATATTACTATTCACTTAGTTTAAAGCTTATGATTATTCATCCTGGAACGTTTAATCGGCTTTTAATAAAATTATGATTTAGCTAATTTGAATGACGTCTTTTTGTTTTAGTGTGCAATAAACAAACACTAACAGAACACCGATTCCTTTTAAAACTTCATGCTGATTGCAGTTGAAAGTGGCAAGAATGAGGAATGATGCGTAAAGAATATCAGAATAAGCAATATATCTGGAAACATTATATCAATTTTATACAACTCCAGTGTACATTACGTGATTGATATTGAAATATAAATTTTCAACTTACGCAAACGAGTATCCATTCCTTGTAAAAGTGATTTTGTTTTATTGTTGGCAGAGAGAACATGAGCGGCAAAGGCAACGTCTCTGCGAATTCTGCACGAGAAAAGGAACTCACCAGCTAGGAATGAACGCCGAGGTGACTTATTCTGGTCTGAAGCAATGTTCAAATAGATATATGTTTCTTACAATCTAAAATCAAGAAATCTTGATTTCTTTCAATATCAATTTTGGCAGTGTTTCAGATATCATTAATAGGTGTCTTCTCTTGATTCATATTATTGCTTGTTTTCTTTTTCAACCAATATGACAATATATTTCCATGTAGATAGAAATGCTCTTGCATAAAAGATTTATTTTGAAAAGACTTGCTCATTATTATACATTCTTTTTTAATTCTTTAAAGACATGTGAGTGCTTCTGCTTGCATTTTTCTCAAACTGTCTACTATAAGATGAAAGCAAAATGTCCTGATATATATTTATCAATAGAATATTGCGCTAAATAAATATCACACGATCATTTGTTTCCTTTTATCACATCATTTGAAAAATGAAGTGAAATGTGAGAGTATTAAGAAAATCTAAATTACGATAAATGACCTAACAACGAAAATAAAAAAGATATATGATCGTTGAATCATGAAGAAACTTCTGTCATTTACCAAAATGTCGTTTATATTGTTTT
Organism: Panulirus ornatus; assembly: GCF_036320965.1. Classification (NCBI taxonomy): domain Eukaryota; kingdom Metazoa; phylum Arthropoda; class Malacostraca; order Decapoda; family Palinuridae; genus Panulirus; species Panulirus ornatus. Next base: position 868 of record NW_027264213.1, on the reverse strand, counting down.
CCATTGCTAAAGCAAAAGATAACATTTATACCACATAAAGTTGAACAAATTAATTTGTATACCTGCAAATATTGTGGCACATTTGAATAACTAAGAAAAATTTCCCACTTTCTTTGATGGATAAGACATTTCCCGTTTTCTAATAGTTTTCAATCGCTCTTCCAGATGGCGTCGGTAGCTTCACAAATTCATTTAATTGCACTTCTTTGTATTTGTTTCTCTTAAGCACCGCCGCCATTTGTATTTTCATTCCAGCTAGGTTTCATTTAACTTTACTTTCTTTATATTATTCATATTTGATTAATTCTGGTTTGTTTAAATATATGTTGTGCTATTTCCGGTAGCTTTGAAAATTTATACTTTTTAGGAGAGTTTTTAATTAAGTGCAGTGAAGGTGGAGGTGATTTTTTTAAATTTGATGCGACACTTTATTATTTGTCTGTATGCACAAAGCAGGGGATCAGGATAAACAATCATAAATGCCAAATTAATCAAGCGCAAGGCAAAGCTTGGCTTGTTAATCAATTATCTCATCGTAAAGTAGTTTCAGGAGACTTAAATGTTCATCATCTATAAATCAAAATATCAATGTATAAGTATATATGTATAAGTATCAATGAATAAGCAGACGATAGCAGGAAACAAACAATTCCAGATTCACTCTTCTGAACAATGATAGTAGAGATCGTTGGGGTGAACAGACTGCCAATAACTCGACAATTGCTGGATATACATCTTTTTAGTTAGAAGTACTTAAAGACCATAACCATAAAAAGTAGAGAATCATTGAATTCTGTAGACAGACTTAGAAGTATATTACTATTCGCAGGTAACAGCTTATGACTGTTCATCCTGGAACGTTTAACCG
>NW_027264212.1:0-23532 GCF_036320965.1 Panulirus ornatus | reverse complement strand
TGCTCTGTGGAAGGTATTAAGAATATATGGTGTATGAGGCAAGTTTTTATCGAGAAAGTAAGGCATGTGTACGAGTAGGAAGAGAAGAAAGTGATTGGTTCTCAGAGAATGCAGGTTTTCCGGCAGGGGTGCGTGATGTCACCATGGTTGTTTAATTTGTTTATGGATGTGGTTGCTAGGGAGGTGAATGCAAGAGTTTTGGAAAGAGAGACAAGTATGCAGTCAGTTATGGATAAGAGAGCTTGGTAAGCGAGTCAGTGGTTGTTCATTAATGATACAGCTCTGGTGGCTGATTCGGGTGAGAAACTGCAGAAGCTTGTGACTGAGTTTGGTAAAGAGTGTGAATGAAGAAAGCTGAGAGTAATTGTAAAAAAGAGCAAGGTTGTTAGTTACATGTGGGTTGAAGGGCAAGTAAAATAGGAGGAAAGTTTGACGGGAGAAAAATTGAGGAAATGAAGTGTTTTAGATATCGTGGAGTGGATTATGTAGCGGATAGAACCGTAGAGGCGGAAGTGAATTCTAGGTTAGGGGAAGGGGCGAAAGTTCTTGGAGCGTTGAAAAGTGTGTGAAAGTCGAGAACGTTATCTTGGAAAGTAAAATGGGTGTGTTTGAAGGAATAGTGGTCCCAACAATGTTATATGTTGCGAGGCGTGGGCTATATATAGAGTTGTGCGGAGGAGGGTGGATGTGTTGAAAATGATATGTTTCAAGACAATATGTGGTATGAGGTGGTTTGATCGAGTAAGTAATGAAAGGGTAAGAGAGATGTGTTGTAATAAAAAGAGTGTGGTTGAGAGAACAGAAGAGGGTGTTTTGAAATGGTTTAGTCATATGGAGAGAATGAGTGAGGAAAGATTGACAAACAGGATATATGTGTTAGAGGTGGAGGGAACTAGGAGAAGTGGAAGACCAAATTGGAGATGGATAGTGAAATAGATAGAGATAGAGTGAAATAGATTTTGAGTGATCGGGGCCTGAACATGCAGGAGGGTGAAAGGCGCTCAAGGAATAGAGTGAATTGAAAGAACATGGTATACCGGGATCGACGTGCTGTCAATGGATTGAACCAGGGCATGTGAAGTCTCTCGGGTAAACCATAAAATGATTTGTGGGTACTGGAAGTGGAAAGGGCTCTGTGGTTTCGGTGCATTATACATGACAGCTAAAGACTAAGTGTAAACGAATGTGGCCTTTGTTGTCTCTTCTTAGCGCTACCTCACGCACATGCATGGGTAAGGCGCTTTCTTTTCATATGTGGCGGGATGGAGACGGGAATGAATACGGGAAGACAAGATGAATTATATACATGTGTATATATGTATATGTCTGTGTGTGTATATATATGTATACGTTGAGATGTATAGGTATGTATATTTGCCTATGTGGACGTATATGTATATACATGTGTATGTGGGTGGGTTGGGCATTCTTTCGACTGTTTCCTTGCGCTACCTCGCTAACGCGGGAGACAGTGACAAAGCAAAATAGATAACAAATAAAATAAATATATATATATATATATATATATATATATATATATATATATATATATATATATATATATATATATATATATATATATATATATATATATATATATATATATATATATATATATATATATATATATATATATATATGTATATATATATATATATATACATATATATATATATATATATATATATATATATATATATATATATATATATATATATATATATATATATACCTATATATTTCAACGTATACATATATATACGGACACAGACATATACACATATACACATGTACATAATTCATACTGTCTACCCTCATTCATTTCGTCGCCACCCCGCAACACATGAAAAGAAAGCCCCCAAACCCTGGCTCTACGCGAAATAGCGCTAGCAAAAGACAACAAAGGCCACATTCATTCATACTCAGTCTCTAGAGTCATGCATAATGCACCGAAACCACAGCTCCCTTTCCATATCCAGAACCCACAAAACTTTCCCTTGTTTGCCCCAGACGTTTCACAATCCCTGATTCAATCCCTTTACAGCACGTCGACCCCGGTATACCATATTCTTTCAATTCACTCTGTTCCTCTCACGCCTTTCACTCTCCTGTATGTTTACGCCCCGATCACTCAAAATCTTTTTCACGCCTTCTTTCCACCTCCAATTTGGTCTCCCACTTCTCCTCGTTCCCTCCAGCTCTCACGCATATATCCTCTTTGTCATTCTTACCACATTTATTCTCTCCATTTGACCAAACCATTTCAAAACACCCTCTTCCGTTATCAACCACACTCTTTTTATTTCCACATATCTCTCTTACCCTTTCACTACTTACCCGATCAAACCACCTCACACCATATATCGTCCTCAAACATCTAATTTCCAGCACATCCACCCTCCTCCGCAAAACCCGCAACCATATAACATTGTTTGAACCACTATTCCTTCAAACATACCCATTTTTGCATTCCAAGCTAAACTTCTCCACCTCCACACATTTTCCATTTCTCCTAGAACATTCCCCCCCCTCCCCTACCCTATGACTCACTTCCGCTTCCGTGAGTCCATCCGCTGCCAGATCCACTCCCAGATATCTAAAACACTTCACTTCCTCTAGTTTTTCTCCATTCAAACTTACCTTCCAGTTGACTTGTCCCTCAACCCTAAGTACCTATTAACCTTGCTCTTTTTCACATTTATTCTCAGCTTTCTTCTTTCACACACTTTACCAAACTCAGTTACCAGCTTCTGCAGTTTCTCACACGAATCAGCCACCAGCGCTGTATCATCAGCGAACAACATCTGATTCACCTCTGAAGCTCTCTCATCCACAACAGACTGCATATTTGCCCCTCTTTCCAAAAATCTTGCATTTGCCTCCCTCACAACCCCACCCATCAACAAATTAAACAACCATGGACACATCACGCACCCCTACCACAAACCGACATTCACTAAGAACCAATCACTTTCCTCTCTTCCTAAACGTACACGTGCCTTACATCCTCGATAAAAACTTTTCACTGCTTCTAACAACTTACCTCCCACACCATACATTCATAATACCTTCCACAGAGCATCTCTATCATCTCTATCATATGCCTTCTGCAGGTCCATAAATGCTACATACAAATCCATTTGCTTTTCTAAGTATTTCTCACATAAATTTTTCAAAGGAAACTCCTGATCCATACAACCTCTACCACTTCTGAAATCGTACTGCTCTTCCCCAATCTCATGCTCTGTACATTCCTACACCTTCTCAATCAATACCCTCCATATAATTTCCCATAAAATACTCAACAAACTTATACCCCTGTAATTTGAGCACTCACTCTTAACCACTTTGCCTTTTACAATATCGCTATGCAAGCATTCCGCCAGTCCTCAGGCACCTCACCATGAGTCGTACATACATTAAATAACCTCACCAACCAGTCAACAATACAGTCACTCCCTTTTTTGATAAATTGCACCGCAATACCATCCAAATCCGCTGCTTTGCCAGCTTTCATCTTCCTCAAAACTTTTACTACCTCTTCTCTGTTTACCAAATCATTCTCCCTAGCCCTTTCACTTTGCACACCACCTCGAACAAAACACCCTATATCTGCCACTCTATCATCAAACATATTCAGCAAACCTTCAAAATACTTACTCCATCTCCTTTTCCAATCACCACTACTTGTTATTACGTCCCCATTAGCCCCCTTCACTGATGTTTACATTTGTTCCCTTGTATTACGCACTATATTTACCTTCTTCCAAAACATTTTTTTATTCTCCCTAAAATTTAATGATACTTTCTCATCCTAACTCTCATTTGTCCTCTTTTTCACCTCTTACACTTTTCATTTGACCTACTGCCTCATTATTTTCTACATCTCCTGATTATTTGCATTATTTCCCTGTAAAAATCGTCCAAATTCGTCCGTTTTCTATTTCACTAATAATCTTACTTCTTCATCCCACCACTCAATACCCTTTCTATTCTGCCAGCCTCCCACGCTTCCCATGCCACAAGCATCTTTTGCACAACCCATCACTGCTTCTCTAAATACATCCCATTCCTCCCCAAGTCCCCTTACCTCCTTTGTTGTCACCTTTTTCTATTCTCTAATCAGTGCCTCCTGGTACTTGCTCACATTAGTCTACTTCCGAAGCTCACTTACTCTTACTACTCTCTTCACCTCAATATTCTCTGTTCTTTTCTGAAAACCTCTAAAAAATTCACCTTTGCCTACACAAGACAATGATCAGACGTCTCTCCAGTCGCACCTCTCCGCATATTAACACCAAAAGGTCTCTCTTTCGCGCGCCAATCGATTAATACGTATTCCTATAACGCTCTCTGGCCATCTCTCCTACTTACATACATATACCTATGTATATCTCTCTTTTTAAAGCAGGTCTTTTTTCAGCACATAAATCTACAAGCTCTTCACCGTTTCCATTTACAACACTTAACACCCCAAATACACCAATTATTCCCTCAACTGCCACATTACTTACCTTTGCATTCAAATTACAAATCACTATAACCCGGTCTCATGCATCAAAAGCACTAACACACTCACTATGCTGCTCCCAGAACATTTACCTCTCATGATCTTTCTTCTCATGCCCAGGTGCCTATGCTACAATAATCACCCATCTCTCTCCATCAACTTTCAGTTTTACCCATATCAATCTAGAGTTTACTTTCTTACACTACATCACATACTACCACTACTCCTGTTTCAGGAGTAGTGCTACTCCCTCCCTTACTCTTGTCCTATCACTAACCCCTGACTTTACTGCTAAGACATTCCCTAAACGCTCCTCCCATTTTCTCTTGAGCCTCGTTTCACTCACAGCCAAAACATCTAGGTTCGTTTCCTCAAACATAATACCTATCTGTTCATTTTTCTCATCTTGGTTACATCCACACACATTTAGACACCCCAATATGACCCTTCAAGGAGGATGAGCACTCCCAGTGATACCCCTTCATCTGTTTGCTCGTTTAGAAAGATAAAATACAAGGATCGGAGGGTTTGTAGCCCCCAGCTCCCATCCCCTTTAGTCGCCTTTTACGATACGTGATACATGCGTGCGAAGTATTCTTTCTCCCCAATCCCCTGGGGATGGGGAGAAAAAATGCTTCACACGCGCTCCTCACGTCTCTTCGATGTATATCAACTGACTGTTATATTCCACTCTTGTGTCTCCCCTGATGATGTGATTATTACACGAAAGTGCAATTGGGAACTTTGCGTGCTTCATTTTCCCCGTGGACTCATAGGAATACATATATATATATATATATATATATATATATATATATATATATATATATATATATATATATATATATATATATATATATATATATATATATATATATATATATATATATATATATATATATATTTTTTTTTTTTTTTTTTTTTTATACTTTGTCGCTGTCTCCCGCGTTTGCGAGGTAGCGCAAGGAAACAGACGAAAGAAATGGCCCAACCCCCCCCCCCCCATACACATGTACATACACAAGTCCACACACGCAAATATACATACCTACACAGCTTTCCATGGTTTACCCCAGACGCTTCACATGCCTTGCTTCAATCCACTGACAGCACGTCAACCCCTGTATACCACATGACTCCAATTCACTCTATTTCTTGCCCTCCTTTCACCCTCCTGCATGTTCAGGCCCCGATCACACAAAATCTTTTTCACTCCATCTTTCCACCTCCAATTTGGTCTCCCTCTTCTCCTCGTTCTCTCCACCTCCGACACATATATCCTCTTGGTCAATCTCTCCTCACTCATTATCTCCATGTGCCCAAACCATTTCAAAACACCCTCTTCTGCTCTCTCAACCACGCTCTTTTTATCTCCACACATCTCTCTTACCCTTACGTTACTTACTCGCTCAAACCACCTCACACCACACATTGTCCTCAAACATCTCATTTCCAGCACATCCATCCTCCTGCGCACATCTCTATCCATAGCCCACGCCTCGCAACCATACAGCATTGTTGGAACCACTATTCCCTCAAACATACCCATTTTTGCTTTCCGAGATAATGTTCTCGACTTCCACACATTTTTCAAGGCTCCCAAAATTTTCGCCCCCTCCCCCACCCTATGATCCACTTCCGCTTCCATGGTTCCATCCGCTGACAGATCCACTCCCAGATATCTAAAACACTTCACTTCCTCCAGTTTTTCTCCATTCAAACTCACCTCCCAATTGACTTGACCCTCACCCCTACTGTACCTAATAACCTTGCTCTTATTCACATTTACTCTCAACTTTCTTCTTCCACACACTTTACCAAACTCAGTCACCAGCTTCTGCAGTTTCTCACATGAATCAGCCACCAGCGCTGTATCATCAGCGAACAACAATTGACTCACTTCCCAAGCTCTCTCATCCCCAACAGACTTCATACTTGCCCCTCTTTCCAGGACTCTTGCATTTACCTCCTTTACAACCCCATCCATAAACAAATTAAACAACCATGGAGACATCACACACCCCTGCCGCAAACCTACATTCACTGAGAACCAATCACTTTCCTCTCTTCCTACACGTACACATGCCTTACATCCTCGATAAAAACTTTTCACTGCTTCTAACAACTTGCCTCCCACACCATATATTCTTAATACCTTCCACAGAGCATCTCTATCAACTCTATCATATGCCTTCTCCAGATCCATAAATGCTACATACAAATCCCTTTGCTTTTCTAAGTATTTCTCACATACATTCTTCAAAGCAAACACCTGATCCACACATCCTCTACCACTTCTGAAACCGCACTGCTCTTCCCCAATCTGATGCTCTGTACATGCCTTCACCCTCTCAATCAATACCCTCCCATATAATTTACCAGGAATACTCAACAAACTTATACCTCTGTAATTTGAGCACTCACTCTTATCCCCTTTGCCTTTGTACAATGGCACTATGCACGCATTCCGCCAATCCTCAGGCACCTCACCATGAGTCATACATACATTAAATAACCTTACCAACCAGTCAACAATACAGTCACCCCCTTTCTTAATAAATTCCACTGCAATACCATCCAAACCTGCTGCCTTGCCGGCTTTCATCTTCCGCAAAGCTTTTACTACCTCTTCTCTGTTTACCAAATCATTTTCCCTAACCCTCTCACTTTGCACACCACCTCGACCAAAACACCCTATATCTGCCACTCTGTCATCAGACACATTCAACAAACCTTCAAAATACTCATTCCATCTCCTTCTCACATCACCGCTACTTGTTATCACCTCCCCATTTACGCCCTTCACTGAAGTTCCCATTTGCTCCCTTGTCTTACGCACCCTATTTACCTCCTTCCAGAACATCTTTTTATTCTCCCTAAAATTTACTGATAGTCTCTCACCCCAACTCTCATTTGCCCTGGGCATGAGAAGAAAGATCATGAGAGGCAAGTGTTTTGGGAGCAGCTAAATGAGTGTGTTAGCGGTTTTGATGCACGAGACCGGGTTATAGTGATGGGTGATTTGAATGCAAAGGTGAGTAATGTGGCAGTTGAGGGAATAATTGGTATGCATGGGGTGTTCAGTGTTGTAAATGGAAATGGTGAAGAGCTTGTAGATTTATGTGCTGAAAAAGGACTGATGATTGGGAATACCTGGTTTAAAAAGCGAGATATACATAAGTATACTTATGTAAGTAGGAGAGATGGCCAGAGAGCGTTATTGGATTACGTGTTAATTGACAGGCGTGCGAAAGAGAGACTTTTGGATGTTAATGTGCTGAGAGGTGCAACTGGAGGGATGTCTGATCATTATCTTGTGGAGGCTAAGGTGAAGATTAGTATGGGTTTTCAGAAAAGAGGAGTGAATGTTGGGGTGAAGAAGGTGGTGAGAGTAAGTGAGCTTGGGAAGGAGACCTGTGTGGGGAAGTACCAGGAGAGACTGTGTACAGAATGGAAAAAGGTGAGAACAATGGAAGTAAGGGGAGTCGGGGAGGAATGGGATGTATTTAGGGAATCAGTGATGGATTGCGCAAAAGATGCTTGTGGCATGAGAAGAGTGGGAGGTGGGCTGTTTAGAAAGGGTAGTGTGTGGTGGGATGAAGAAGTAAGAGTATTAGTGAAAGAGAAGAGAGAGGCATTTGGACGATTTTTGCAGGAAAAAATGCAATTGAGTGGGAGAAGTATAAAATATATATATATATATATATATATATATATATATATATAATATATATATATATATATATATATTGGGAGCCTTGAAAAATGTGTGGAAGTCGAGAACATTATCCCGGAAAGCAAAAATGGGTATGTTTGAAGGAATAGTAGTTCCAACAATGTTGTATGGTTGCGAGGCGTGGGCTATGGATAGAGTTGTGCGCAGGAGGATGGATGTGCTGGAAATGAGATGTTTGAGGACAATGTGTGGTGTGAGGTGGTTTGATCGAGTAAGTAACGTAAGGGTAAGAGAGATGTGTGGAAATAAAAAGAGCGTGGTTGAGAGAGCAGAAGAGGGTGTTTTGAAGTGGTTTGGGCACATGGAGAGGATGAGTGAGGAAAGATTGACCAAGAGGATATATGTGTCGGAGGTGGAGGGAACGAGGAGAAGAGGGAGACCAAATTGGAGGTGGAAAGATGGAGTGAAAAGGATTTTGTGTGATCGGGGCCTGAACATGCAGGAGGGTGAAAGGAGGGCAAGGAATAGAGTGAATTGGAGCGATGTGGTATACAGGGGTTGACGTGCTGTCAGTGGATTGAATCAAGGCATGTGAAGCGTCCGGGGTAAACCTTGGAAAGCTGTGTAGGTATGTATATTTCCGTGTGTGGACGTGTGTATGTACATGTGTATGGGGGGGGGTTGGGCCATTTGTTTCGTCTGTTTCCTTGCGCTACCTCGCAAACGCGGGAGACAGCGACAAAGTATAAAAAAAAAAAAAAAAAAAAAAAAAAAAAAAAAAAAAAAATATATATATATATATATATATATATATATATATATATATATATATATATATATATATATATATATATATATATTATATATATATTATATATATATATATATATATATATATATATATAATATATATATATATATATATTATTTTTTTTTTTTTTTTTTTTTATACTTTGTCGCTGTCTCCCGCGTTTGCGAGTAGCGCAAGGAAACAGACGAAAGAAATGGCCCCCCCCCCCTACACATGTACATACACACGTCCACACACGCAAATATACATACCTACACAGCTTTCCATGGTTTACCCAGACGCTTCACAGCCTTGATTCAATCCACTGACAGCACTCAACCCCTGTATACCCCATCGCCCAATTTTTTCATTCCTTGCCCTCCTTTTTACCCCCTCATGTTTACGCCCCGATCACTCAAAATCTTTTTCACGCCTTCTTTCCACCTCCAATTTGGTCTCCCACTTCTCCTCGTTCCCTCCAGCTCTCACGCATATATCCTCTTTGTCATTCTTACCACATTTATTCTCTCCATTTGACCAAACCATTTCAAAACACCCTCTTCCGTTATCAACCACACTCTTTTTATTTCCACATATCTCTCTTACCCTTTCACTACTTACCCGATCAAACCACCTCACACCATATATCGTCCTCAAACATCTAATTTCCAGCACATCCACCCTCCTCCGCAAAACCCGCAACCATATAACATTGTTTGAACCACTATTCCTTCAAACATACCCATTTTTGCATTCCAAGCTAAACTTCTCCACCTCCACACATTTTCCATTTCTCCTAGAACATTCCCCCCCCTCCCCTACCCTATGACTCACTTCCGCTTCCGTGAGTCCATCCGCTGCCAGATCCACTCCCAGATATCTAAAACACTTCACTTCCTCTAGTTTTTCTCCATTCAAACTTACCTTCCAGTTGACTTGTCCCTCAACCCTAAGTACCTATTAACCTTGCTCTTTTTCACATTTATTCTCAGCTTTCTTCTTTCACACACTTTACCAAACTCAGTTACCAGCTTCTGCAGTTTCTCACACGAATCAGCCACCAGCGCTGTATCATCAGCGAACAACATCTGATTCACCTCTGAAGCTCTCTCATCCACAACAGACTGCATATTTGCCCCTCTTTCCAAAAATCTTGCATTTGCCTCCCTCACAACCCCACCCATCAACAAATTAAACAACCATGGACACATCACGCACCCCTACCACAAACCGACATTCACTAAGAACCAATCACTTTCCTCTCTTCCTAAACGTACACGTGCCTTACATCCTCGATAAAAACTTTTCACTGCTTCTAACAACTTACCTCCCACACCATACATTCATAATACCTTCCACAGAGCATCTCTATCATCTCTATCATATGCCTTCTGCAGGTCCATAAATGCTACATACAAATCCATTTGCTTTTCTAAGTATTTCTCACATAAATTTTTCAAAGGAAACTCCTGATCCATACAACCTCTACCACTTCTGAAATCGTACTGCTCTTCCCCAATCTCATGCTCTGTACATTCCTACACCTTCTCAATCAATACCCTCCATATAATTTCCCATAAAATACTCAACAAACTTATACCCCTGTAATTTGAGCACTCACTCTTAACCACTTTGCCTTTTACAATATCGCTATGCAAGCATTCCGCCAGTCCTCAGGCACCTCACCATGAGTCGTACATACATTAAATAACCTCACCAACCAGTCAACAATACAGTCACTCCCTTTTTTGATAAATTGCACCGCAATACCATCCAAATCCGCTGCTTTGCCAGCTTTCATCTTCCTCAAAACCTTTACTACCTCTTCTCTGTTTACCAAATCATTCTCCCTAGCCCTTTCACTTTGCACACCACCTCGAACAAAACACCCTATATCTGCCACTCTATCATCAAACATATTCAGCAAACCTTCAAAATACTTACTCCATCTCCTTTTCCAATCACCACTACTTGTTATTACGTCCCCATTAGCCCCCTTCACTGATGTTTACATTTGTTCCCTTGTATTACGCACTATATTTACCTTCTTCCAAAACATTTTTTTATTCTCCCTAAAATTTAATGATACTTTCTCATCCTAACTCTCATTTGTCCTCTTTTTCACCTCTTACACTTTTCATTTGACCTACTGCCTCATTATTTTCTACATCTCCTGATCATTTGCATTATTTCCCTGTAAAAATCGTCCAAATTCGTCCGTTTTCTATTTCACTAATAATCTTACTTCTTCATCCCACCACTCAATACCCTTTCTATTCTGCCAGCCTCCCACGCTTCCCATGCCACAAGCATCTTTTGCACAACCCATCACTGCTTCTCTAAATACATCCCATTCCTCCCCAAGTCCCCTTACCTCCTTTGTTGTCACCTTTTTCTATTCTCTAATCAGTGCCTCCTGGTACTTGCTCACATTAGTCTACTTCCGAAGCTCACTTACTCTTACTACTCTCTTCACCTCAATATTCTCTGTTCTTTTCTGAAAACCTCTAAAAAATTCACCTTTGCCTACACAAGACAATGATCAGACGTCTCTCCAGTCGCACCTCTCCGCATATTAACACCAAAAGGTCTCTCTTTCGCGCGCCAATCGATTAATACGTATTCCTATAACGCTCTCTGGCCATCTCTCCTACTTACATACATATACCTATGTATATCTCTCTTTTTAAAGCAGGTCTTTTTTCAGCACATAAATCTACAAGCTCTTCACCGTTTCCATTTACAACACTTAACACCCCAAATACACCAATTATTCCCTCAACTGCCACATTACTTACCTTTCCATTCAAATTACAAATCACTATAACCCGGTCTCATGCATCAAAAGCACTAACACACTCACTATGCTGCTCCCAGAACATTTACCTCTCATGATCTTTCTTCTCATGCCCAGGTGCCTATGCTACAATAATCACCCATCTCTCTCCATCAACTTTCAGTTTTACCCATATCAATCTAGAGTTTACTTTCTTACACTACATCACATACTACCACTACTCCTGTTTCAGGAGTAGTGCTACTCCCTCCCTTACTCTTGTCCTATCACTAACCCCTGACTTTACTGCTAAGACATTCCCTAAACGCTCCTCCCATTTTCTCTTGAGCCTCGTTTCACTCACAGCCAAAACATCTAGGTTCGTTTCCTCAAACATAATACCTATCTGTTCATTTTTCTCATCTTGGTTACATCCACACACATTTAGACACCCCAATATGACCCTTCAAGGAGGATGAGCACTCCCAGTGATACCCCTTCATCTGTTTGCTCGTTTAGAAAGATAAAATACAAGGATCGGAGGGTTTGTAGCCCCCAGCTCCCATCCCCTTTAGTCGCCTTTTACGATACGTGATACATGCGTGCGAAGTATTCTTTCTCCCCAATCCCCTGGGGATGGGGAGAAAGAATGCTTCACACGCGCTCCTCACGTCTCTTCGATGTATATCAACTGACTGTTATATTCCACTCTTGTGTCTCCCCTGATGATGTGATTATTACACGAAAGTGCAATTGGGAACTTTTCGTGCTTCATTTTCCCCGTGGACTCATAGGAATACATATATATATATATATATATATATATATATATATTTTTTTTTTTTTTTTTTTTTTTTTTTTTTTTTTATACTTTGTCGCTGTCTCCCGCGTTTGCGAGGTAGCGCGAGGAAACAGACGAAAGAAATGGCCCAACCCCCATACACACGTACATACACACGTCCACACACGCAAATATACATACCTACACAGCTTTCCATGGTTTACCCCAGACGCTTCACATGCCTTGATTCAATCCACTGACAGCACGTCAACCCCTGTATACCACATCGCTCCAATTCACTCTATTCCTTGCCCTTCTTTCACCCTCCTGCATGTTCAGGCCCCGATCACACAAAATCTTTTTCACTCCATCTTTCCACCTCCAATTTGGTCTCCCTCTTCTCCTCGTTCCCTCCACCTCCGACACATATATCCTCTTGGTCAATCTTTCCTCACTCATTCTCTCCATGTGCCCAAACCATTTCAAAACACCCTCTTCTGCTCTCTCAACCACGCTCTTTTTATTTCCACACATCTCTCTTACCCTTACGTTACTTACTCGATCAAACCACCTCACACCACACATTGTCCTCAAACATCTCATTTCCAGCACATCCATCCTCCTGCGCACAACTCTATCCATAGCCCACGCCTCGCAACCATACAACATTGTTGGAACCACTATTCCTTCAAACATACCCATTTTTGCTTTCCGAGATAATGTTCTCGACTTCCACACATTTTTCAAGGCTCCCAAAATATATATATATATATATATATATATATATATATATATATACATTTTTCAAGGCTCCCAAAATATATATATATATATATATATATATATATATATATATATATATATATATATATATATATATATATATATTGGGAGCCTTGAAAAATGTGTGGAAGTCGAGAACATTATCCCGGAAAGCAAAAATGGGTATGTTTGAAGGAATAGTAGTTCCAACAATGTTGTATGGTTGCGAGGCGTGGGCTATGGATAGAGTTGTGCGCAGGAGGATGGATGTGCTGGAAATGAGATGTTTGAGGACAATGTGTGGTGTGAGGTGGTTTGATCGAGTAAGTAACGTAAGGGTAAGAGAGATGTGTGGAAATAAAAAGAGCGTGGTTGAGAGAGCAGAAGAGGGTGTTTTGAAGTGGTTTGGGCACATGGAGAGGATGAGTGAGGAAAGATTGACCAAGAGGATATATGTGTCGGAGGTGGAGGGAACGAGGAGAAGAGGGAGACCAAATTGGAGGTGGAAAGATGGAGTGAAAAGGATTTTGTGTGATCGGGGCCTGAACATGCAGGAGGGTGAAAGGAGGGCAAGGAATAGAGTGAATTGGAGCGATGTGGTATACAGGGGTTGACGTGCTGTCAGTGGATTGAATCAAGGCATGTGAAGCGTCCGGGGTAAACCTTGGAAAGCTGTGTAGGTATGTATATTTCCGTGTGTGGACGTGTGTATGTACATGTGTATGGGGCGGGGGGTTGGGCCATTTCTTTCGTCTGTTTCCTTGCGCTACCTCGCAAACGCGGGAGACAGCGACAAAGTATAAAAAAAAAAAAAAAAAAAAAATATATATATATATATATATATATATATATATATATATATATATATATATATATATATATATATATATATATATATATATATATATATATATATATATATATATATATATATATATATATATATATTTTTTTTTTTTTTTTTTTTTATACTTTGTCGCTGTCTCCCGCGTTTGCGAGGTAGCGCAAGGAAACAGACGAAAGAAATGGCCCAACCCCCCCCCCCCATACACATGTACATACACACGTCCACACACGGAAATATACATACCTACACAGCTTTCCATGGTTTACCCCAGACGCTTCACATGCCTTGATTCAATCCACTGACAGCACATCAACCCCTGTATACCACATCGCTCCAATTCACTCTATTCCTTGCCCTCCTTTCACCCTCCTGCATGTTCAGGCCCCGATCACACAAAATCTTTTTCACTCCATCTTTCCACCTCCAATTTGGTCTCCCTCTTCTCCTCGTTCCCTCCACCTCCGACACATATATCCTCTTGGTCAATCTTTCCTCACTCATTCTCTCCATGTGCACAGACCACTTCAAAACACCCTCTTCTGCTCTCTCAACCACGCTCTTTTTATTTCCATACATCTCTCTTACCCTTACGTTACTCACTCGATCAAACCACCTCACACCACACATTGTCCTCAAACATCTCATTTCCAGCACATCCATCCTCCTGCGCACAACTCTATCCATAGCCCACGCCTCGCAACCATACAACATTGTTGGAACCACTATTCCTTCAAACATACCCATTTTTGCTTTCCGAGATAATGTTTTCGACTTCCACACATTCTTCAAGGCCCCCAGAATTTTCGCCCCCTCCCCCACCCTATGATCCACTTCCGCTTCCATGGTTCCATCCGCTGCCAGATCCACTCCCAGATATCTAAAACACTTCACTTCCTCCAGTTTTTCTCCATTCAAACTCACCTCCCATTTGACTTGACCCTCAACCCTACTGTACCTAATAACCTTGCTCTTATTCACATTTACTCTTAACTTTCTTCTTCCACACACTTTACCAAACTCAGTCACCAGCTTCTGCAGTTTCTCACATGAATCAGCCACCAGCGCTGTATCATCAGCGAACAACAACTGACTCACTTCCTAAGCTCTCTCATCCCCAACAGACTTCATACTTGCCACTCTTTCCAAAACTCTTGCATTTACCTCCCTAAGAACCCCATCCATAAACAAATTAAACAACCATGGAGACATCACACACCCCTGCCGCAAACCTACATTCACTGAGAACCAATCACTTTCCTCTCTTCCTACACGTACACATGCCTTACATCCTCGATAAAAACTTTTCACTGCTTCTAACAACTTTCCTCCCACACCATATATTCTTAATACCTTCCACAGAGCATCTCTATCAACTCTATCATATATGTATATATATATATATATATATATATATATATATATATATATATATATATATATATATATATATATATATATATATATATATATATATATATATATATAAACATATATATATATATATATATATATATATATATATATATATATATATATATATATATATATATATATATATATATATATATATATATATATATATATAATATATATATATATATATATATATATATATATATATATATATATATATATATATATATATATATATATATATATATATATATATATATGAACTCTTATCATATGCCTTCTCCAGATCCATTTGCTTTTCTAAATATTTCTCACATACATTCTTCAGAGCAAACACCTGATCCACACATCCTCCACCACTTCTGAAACCACACTGCTCTTCCCCAATCTCATTCTCTGTACATGCCTTCACCCTCTCAATCAATACCCTGCCATATAATGTACCAGGAATACTAAACAAACTTATACCTCTGTAATTTGAGTACTCACTCTTATCCCCTTTGCCTTTGTACAATGGCACTATGCAAGCATTCCGCCAATCCTCAGGCACCTCACCATGAAACATACATGCATCAAATAATCTTACCAACCAGTCAGCAATACAGTCAAACCCTTTTTTAATAAATTCCACTGCAATACCCTCCAAACCCTCTGCCTTGCCGGCTTTCATCTTCCGCAAAACTTTTACTACCTCCTCTCTGTTTACCAAATCATTTGGTGTTTGCGTTGAAGAATGTATGTGAGAAATACTAAGAAAAGCAAATGCATTTGTATGTAGCATTTATGGATCTGGAGAAGGCATATGATAGAGCTGATAGAGATGCTCTGTGGAAGTTATTAACAATATATGGGGTGGGAGGCAAGTTGTTAGAAGCAGTGAAAAGTTTTTTATCGAGGATGTAAGGCATGTGTACGTGTAGGAAGAGTGGAAAGTGATTGGTTCTCAGTGAATGTAGTTTGTGGCAGGGGTGTGTGATGTCTCCATGGTTGTTGAATTTGTTTATGGATGGGGTTGTTAGGGAGGTGAATGCAAGAGTTTTGGGAAGAGGAGCACGTATGCAGTCTGTTGTGGATGAGAGAGCTTGGGAAATAAGTCAGTTGTTGTTCGCTGATGATACAGCGCTGGTGGCTGATTCATGTGAGAAACTGTAGAATCTGGTGACTGAGTCTGATAATGTGTGTGAAAGAAGAAAGTTAAGAGTAAATTTGAATAAGAGCAAGGTTATTAGGTATAGTAGAGTTGAGGGTCAAGTCAATTGGGAGGTAAGTTTGAATGGAGAAAAACTGGAGGAAGTAAAGTGTTTTAGATATCTGGGAGTTGATTTGGCAGCGGATGGAACCATGGAAGCGGAAGTGAATCATAGGGTGGGGGACGGGGCGAAAATTTTGGGAGCCTTGAAAAATGTTTGGAAGTCAACAACATTATCTCGGAAAGCAAAAATGGGTATGTTTGAAGGAATAGTGGTTCCAACAATGTTGCATGGTTGCGAGGCGTGGGCTAAGGCTAGAGTTGTGCGCAGGAGGGTGGATGTGCTGGAAATGAGATGTTTGAGGACAATATGTGGTGTGAAGTGGTTTGATCGAGTAAGCAATGTAAGGGTGGGAGAGAAGTGTGGAAATAAAAAGAGTGTGATTGAGGGAGCAGAAGAGTGTGTTTTGAAATGGTTTGGTCACATGGAGAGAATGAGTGAGGAAAGATTGACCAAGAGGATATATGTGCCAGTGGTGGAGGGAAGGAGGAGAAGTGGGAGACCAAATTGGAGGTGGAAAGATGGAGTGAAAATGATTTTGAGTGATCGGGCCTGAACATGCAGGAGGGTGAAAGGCGTGCAAGGAATTGAGTGAATTGGAACGATGTGCTATACCGGGCTCGACGTGTTGTCAATGAATTGAACCAGGGCATGTGAAGCGTCTGAGGTAAACCATAGAAAGTTCTGTTGGACCTGGATGTGGAAAGGGAGCTGTGGTTTCGTTACATTATTACATGACAGCTAGAGACTGAGTGTGAACGAATGGTGCCTTTGTTATTTTTTTCTAGCGCTACCTCGCACACATGTTGGGGGGAGGGGGTTGTTACTTCATGTGGCGAGGTGGCGATAGGGAGGAATAAAGAAAGACATTATGTATTATGTACATGTGTATATAGGTATATGTCTGTGTGTGTGTGTATATATATGTGTACAATGAAATGTATAGGTATGTATATTTGCGTGTGTGGACGTGTATGTATATACATGTGTATGTTGGTGGGTTAGGCCATTCTTTCGTTTGTTTCCTTGCGCTACCTCGCTAACGCGGAAGACGGCGACAAATCAAAATAAAAAGAATATATATATATATATATATATATATATATATATATATATATATATATATATATATATATATATATATATATATATATATATATGTGTGTGTGTGTGTGTTTAAATTCTATTTCAATTTTCTGAAAGTGGAAACAGATGGAAAGATACGGGGACTTCTCATCCTTCTCGAAGGCTCAGACTGGGGTGTCTGAATGTGTGTGGATGTAACCAAGATGAGAAAAAAGGAGAGATAGGTAGTATGTTTGAGGAAAGGAACCTGGATGTTTTGGCTCTGAATGAAACGAAGCTCAAGGTTAAAGTAGAAGAATGGTTTGGGAATATCTTGGGGATAAAGTTAGAAGTCATTGAAAGGACAAGAGGAAAGGAAGGAGAAGCAGCACTTCTGAAGCAGCTGTGGGAATATGTGATAGAATGTAAGAAAGTAAACTCTAGATTGATATGGGTAATACCGAGAGTGGATGCAGTGAGATAGCCCATTACTGGTGCTCATGCACATGGTCAGGAGAAGAAAGATCATGAGCGGGAAGTGTTTTGGAAGCAGCTGAGTGAGTGGGATAGTAGCTTTCATGCACAAGACCAGGTTATAGTGATGGGTGATTTGAATGCAAAGATGAAAAATATGGCAGTTAAGGGTATCATTGATATATATGGAGAGTTCAGTGTTGTAAATGGAAATGAGGAAGAACTTGTGGATTTGCATGCTGAAAAAGGACTGGTTTAAAAAGAGAAATATACATAAGTATGCTTATGTGAGTTGGAGAGATGGCCAGAAGGCGTCATTGAATTACGTGTTAATTCATAGCCGTGTAAAAATGAGACTTTGGAATATCAATGTCCTGAGAAGGGCAGCTAGAGGGATGTCTGATAACTATCTTATGGAACAGAAGATGGAGATTTGCAGAGAATTCCAGAACAGAGAGAGGATGCTGGGGAGAAGAGAGTGGTGAGGTCAAGTGATCTTGGAAAGAAGACTTGTGCGAGGAAGCACCAGAGAGATTGAGTGCAGAATTGAAAAAGGTGAGAGCAAATGACGTAAAGGGAGCGGGGTAGGAATGGAATGTATTTAGGGAAGCACTGATGGCTTACGCAAAAGATGCATATGGTATGAGAAAGGTGGGCGGTGGTCAGATTAGAAAGGGCAGTGAATGGTGGGATGAGGAAATAAGATTGTTATAGAAAGAAGGGAGAGGCGTGTGGACGATTTTTGCAGGGAAGTATTACATATGACCAGGAAAGGTATAAAAGAAAGAGACAGGAAGTCAAGAGAAAGGTGCAAGAGGTGAAAAAGAGGGCATATGAGGGTTGGAGTGAGAGAGCATCATCAAATTTTAGGGAGAATAACAGGATGTTTTGGGAGGAGGTAAATAAAGAGCGTAAGACAAGGAAACAAATGGGAACATCGGTGAAGGGGGCAAGTGGGGAGGTAATAACAAGAAGTGATCAAGTGATAAGGAGATGGAGAGATTATTTTGAGGGGTTGTTGAACCTGTTTGATGATATAGTGGCACATATAAGCTGTTTTGGTCGGGGTGGAGTGGAAAGTGAGTTCAGGGAAACGGTTTGGTGAACAGAGAAGAGGTAGTGAAAGCTTTGCTGAAGGTGAAAGCCGGACAGGCAGCAGTTTTGGATGGTACTGCAGTGAAATTCATTAAAAATGGGGATGACTGTGTTGTTGATTAGTTGGTAATGATGTTCAATGTATATATGGATAATGGTGAAGTGCCTTTGGATTGGCGGAATGCATGCATAGTGCCAATGTCCAAAGGCAAAGGGATAAAGGTGAGTGTTCAAATTACAGAACCATAAATTTGTTGAATATTCCAGGGAAATTATATGGAAGGTTATTGATTGGCAGGGCAAAGGCATATACAGAGCATCAGATTGGAGAAGAGCAGTGTGGCAAAGGATGTGCGGATCAGGTGTTTGCTTTGAAAATTTATGTGAGAAATACTTAAAAAAAAGATGGATTTGAATGCAGCATTTCTGGATCTGGAGAAGGAATACGATATGGTGGATGGAGATCCTTTAGGGAAGGGTTTACAAAAGTATTGTGTGTGTGGTAAGCTGCTAATCTCAGTGAAAAGTTTTTACCAGGGATATAAGGCACGTGTACGAGTAGGAAGAGAGGAAAGTGATTGGTTCCCAGTGAATGTCGGTTTGCGGCAGGGGTGCGTGATGTCTCCATGGTTGTTTAATTTGTTTATTGATGTGGTAGTTAGGGAGAAAAATGCAAGAGCTTTGCAGAGAGGGGCAAATCTGTTGTGGATGAGAGAGCATGGGAAGTGAGTCCGTTGTTGTTCGCTGATGATACAGCGCTGGTGGTTGTTTCGGGTGAGAAACTGCAGAAGTTGGTGACTGAGTTTAGTAAAGTATGTAATAGAAGAAAGCTGAGTGTAAACGTGAATAAGAGCAACGTTATTAGGTTCAGTAGGTTTGAGGGACACCTAAATTGGGAGTTGAGTTTGAATTGAGAAAAACTGGAGGAAGTGAAGTGTTTTAGCTCTCTGGGATTGAACCATGGAAGTGGAAGTGAATCACAGGGTTGGGGAGTGAGGAAAGGTTCTAGGAGCGTTGAAGAATGCATGGAAGGCGAGAGCGTTATCTTGTCGAGCAAAAAATGGGTATGTTTGAAGGAATAGCGGTTCCAACAATCTTATATGGTTGCAAAGCATGAGCTATAGATAGGGTTGTGCGGAAGAGGGTGCAAGTGTTGGAAATGAAATGTTTTCGGACACTATGTGGTGTGAGGTGGTTTTATTAAGTAATGCAAGGAAAGGAGAGATGTGTGGTAATGAAAAGAGTGTGGATGAGAAAGCAGAAGAGGGTGTGTTGAAATGGTTTGGACACATGGAGAGAATGAGTGAGGAAAGAATGAAAATGGGGATATATGTCAGAGGTTGGAAGAAGTAGAAGCAGGAGACCATATTGGAGGTGGAAAGATGGAGAGAAAAAATTTTCAGAGATCGGGCATGAATATACAGAAGGGTAAAAAGCGTGCAAGGAATAGAGTGAATTCGAACCAAATGGTATATCGAAGTCGACGTACTGTCAATGGATTGAACCAGGGAATGTTAAGGGTCTTGGGTAAACACGTTCAATCAAAACCCACCCACATAATTTTCCAGGAATAATCAGCAAACTTATATACGCACATATATTATTGTATTTTGTCTATTATGCTTTGTCGCGTTAGCGAGGAAGCGCAAAGGAATAGACGAAAGAATGGACCAACCCACCCACATACACATACACGCCCAAACACGCACATATACATACCTATACATTTCAACGTATACATAGATATACATTCACAGACATATACAAATATACACATGTATATATTCATACTTGCTGCCTTCATCCATTTTCATCGCCATCCCGTCTCACATGAAATGGCACACCCCTCCCTCCACGCGCGTGCGAGGTAGCGCTAGGAAAAGACAATAAAAGCCACATTCGTTCACACTCAGTCTCGTCTCTAGCTGTCATGTGTAATGCACTGAAACCGCAGCTCCCTTTCCACTTCTACGCCCCACAAAACTTTCCATGGATTACACGAGACACCTCACATGCCCTGGTTCAATCTACTGACAGCACGTCGACCCCGGTATGCAAAATCGTTTCTATTCACACTATTCCTTGCACGCCTTTGACCCTCCTGCATGTTCAAGGCCCGATGGCTCAAAATCGTTTTTCACTCCATCCTTCTACCTCCAATTTGGTCTCCCAATTCTTCTCATTCCCTCCACCTCTGAGACATATATCTTCTTTGTCAATCTTTCCTCATTCATTCTCTCCATGTGACCAAACCATTTCAATGCACCCTCTTCTGTTCTTTCAACCACACTCTTTTTAATACCACACACCTCTCTTACCCTTCCACTACTTATTCGATCTAACCACCTCACGCCATATATTGTCCTCAAACGTCTCATTTCCAACATATCCACAATACTAAGCAGAACCTTATTTATGACCCAGCCTCGCAACCATATGACATTATTGGAACCACTTCTGAAAACACATTGCTCTTCCCCAATCTGATGCTCTGTACGTGTCTTAACCCTCTCAATCATTATCCTCCCATACAATTTCCCAGAAAACTCAAAAAACTTATACCTCTGTAATTTGAACAAACCTTATCCCCTCTCCCATTGTACAATGGCACTATGCATGCATTCCGCCAATCGTCAGGCACTTCACCATTGGCCATACATACATTGAATATCCTCACCAGCCAATCACCAACACAGTCAAATCACTTTTTTTAATAAATTCCTCATATATATATATATATATATATATATATATATATATATATATATATATATATATATATATATATATATATATATATATATATATATATATATATATATATATATATATATATATATATATATATATATATATATATATATATATATTATATACATATATATATATATATATATATATATATATATATATATATATATATATATATATATATATATATATATATATATATATATATATATGTATATATATATATATATATATATATATATATTTTTCTTTTTTTTCATTTTTGTCGCTGTCTCCCGCGTTTGCGAGGTAGCGCAAGGAAACAGACGAAAGAAATGGCCCAACCTACCCCCATACACATGTAGATACATACGTCCACACACGCAAATATACATACCTACACAGCTTTCCATGGTTTACCCCAGACGCTTCACATGCCTTGATTCAATCCACTGACGGCACGTCAACCCCGGTATACCATATCGATCCAATTCACTCGATTCCTTGCCCTCCTTTCACCCTCCTGCATGTTCAGGCCCCGATCACACAAAATCTTTTTCACTCCATCTTTCCACCTCCAATTTGGTCTCCCACTTCTCCTCGTTCCCTCCACCTCCGACACATATATCCTCTTGGTCAATCTTTCCTCACTCATTCTCTCCATGTGCCCAAACCATTTCAAAACACCCTCGTCTGCTCTCTCAACTACGCTCTTTTTATTTCCACACATCTCTCTTACCCTTACGTTACTTACTCGATCAAACCACCTCACACCACACATTGTCCTCAAACATTTCATTTCCAGCACATCCACCCTCCTGCGCACAACTCTATCCATAGCCCACGCCTCGCAAACATACAACATTGTTGGAACCATTATTCCTTCAAACAGACCCATTTTTGCTTTCGGGGATAATGTTCTCGACTTCCACACATTCTTCAAGGCTCCCAGAATTTTCGCCCCCTCCCCCACCCTATGATCCACTTCCGCTTCTATGGTTCCATCCGCTGCCAGATCCACACCCAGATATCTAAAACACTTTACTTCCTCCAGTTTTTCTCCATTCAAACTTACCTCCCAGTTGACTTGCCCTGAACCCTACTTACCTAATAACCTTGATCTTATTCACATTTACTCTTAACTTTCTTCTTTCACACACTTTACCAAACTCAGTCACCAGCTTCTGCAGTTTCTCACATGAATCAGCCACCAGCGCTGTATCATCAGCGAACAACAACTGACTCACTTCCCAAGCTCTCTCACCCCCAACAGACTTCATACTTGCCCCTCTTTCCAAAACTCTTGCATTCACCTCCCTAACAACCCCATCCATAAACAAATTAAACAACCATGGAGACATCA
>NW_027264211.1:462500-465000 GCF_036320965.1 Panulirus ornatus | reverse complement strand
ACCACAACACACACACACACACAACACACAATAACACACATCACACACACACACACACGACCACGCACACACAACACACACACACACCACGAACGCAGTACGCACGCACACACCACACGCACGCACGCACGCACGCACGCACACACAAAACACACACACCACCACACAGAACACACACACACACACAACACAACACACACGCACACACACACACGACCACCACACACACACACAAACACACGAATCACCAACCACAACCACACACACATCACACCACACAACACACACACACACACACACACACAGAAACGCAGCGCACGCAACCACACACATAAAAACCACCACCACCGCGACGCACGCACGCACACACAATACACCACCACCACCACAACCACAACACACGCACGACACACACACACCACACACACGCACGCAACACACACACACACACACGCACGGACGCACACACACACACACAGACACACACACACACGCACCACCCACGCACCACACGCAACCACGCACACACACACAACACACATACACACACCCCACGCACGCACGCACGACACACACACACACACGCACGCACACACACACACACACACACACACGCACGCACAACGAAAAAACACACACACAACACACACACACACCACGCACACACACACACACACACACAAAACACACACACACACACACACACAGCACGCACGCACGCATCACACACACACACACACACACACACACACACAAACACAACACACACAACACACACACCACACAAACACACACACCACACACACACACGCACCACAAACACACGCATACCACAGCAAACACACACCCCACACACAACACACACCACACTACAACACACACACTAACACACAAACACACCACGCACAGACAACAACACACACACGCGCGCACGCACGTACGCACGCACACACACACCACGCACCACGCACGCACACACACACACGCACGCACGCCGCAACCACCACACACCACGCACGCACGCACGCAGCACGCACACACACAACAACACAACACAACACAAACACAACAACACGACGACCACACACACACACACACACACACGCAGCCACCACACACACAACACGCACGACCAAACACACAAACAACACACACACACACACAACACACACACACGCACACACACACAACACACACACCACGCACCACCACACACAACACGCACGCACAACACACAAACACCACCACACGCACACACAACACACCACACACACACACACACCACACTACACACACACGCACCCCAAACACGCATACCACACACACACAACACACACCACGCACGCACGCACACACACACACACACCACACCACACACACCACACACACACTACACACACACACACCACGCACACACACACCACGCAGCACGCACCACACACCGCACAAACACACACCACCACACCCACCCAACACCACACACACCAACACACACACACACAACACACACACTCACGCCACGCAACACACACACACGACCACCACAACAAACACAACCACGCACGCACACACACACACGCGACCAACAACGCACAACACCACAACACAACACCAAACAGCACCACGCACGCAACCACAGCACACAACACAAACACAACACACACAACACAACACACACAACAACACACCACAACACGACACACCACACCACACCACCCACGCATGCAACACCACCACGCACAACACGCAACAAACACAACACCACGCACACAACACGCACCACACACCACACCACACACACACACACACCAACCAGCACGCACACACAACACACACACACCACAACACACAACACCACACACACACAACACACACACACACGCACGCACACACACACAAACCCCCGCGCGCACGCACGCACGCAGGCAAACACACACACACACGCACGCACGCACGCAAACAGACACACACACACACACACGCATGCACTCACGCACGCACGGACGCAATCACATACGCACACACACACACGCACGCACGCACACACAGAGGCACGCACGCACTCACGCACGCACGCAAGCACGCACGCACGCTCACACACACATACCACCACAACCACACGCACGCACGCACACAACACAAACACACACACACACGCACGCACTTGCGCACGCACATACACAAACACACACACACAGACACACAGACACACACTAAGACACACACACGCACGCACACACACACACACACAAACACACCCACGTGCGCACGCACGCACGCACACAAATACACACGCACGCACGCAAAGACACAAACACACATGCGCATGCACGCACGCACGCACGCACGCACGCACGCACGCACATACACAAACAAACACACACACAGTAAACACACACACACACACACTAACACACACACACGCACGCACACACACACACACACCCACGCGCGCACGCACGCACGCACGCAAGCACACACACACACACACACAGCACGC
>NW_027264211.1:307500-310000 GCF_036320965.1 Panulirus ornatus | reverse complement strand
ACGCACGCAAACACACACCCGCACGCACGCACGCATGCACGCACACAACACGCACACGCACACACACACTCACGCACGCAAGCACGAACGCACGCACACACACACACACACATACACACAAGCATGCATGCACTCACGAATTCACACACGAACGCACGCACGCACGCCAACACACACACAAACACACACACACCCGCACGCACGCACGCACGCACACACTCACACACACACATACACGCACGCACGCACACACACACATACGCACGCACTCACGCACGCCCGCAAGCATACACACACACATGCACGCACACACACACGCACGCGCGCAAGCACGCACGCACGCACGCACATACAAACACACATACACACGCAGGCACGCACGCAGACAAACAAACAAACACACACACTCACGCACGCACGCAGGCACACACACACACACGCGCACGCACACACACACACACACACACGCACGCACGCAGGCACACACACGCACATACACACAAAAACGCAAGCATGCACGCACGCACGCACACACACACACAGACGCACGCACGAACGCACGCAGACACACACGCAAACACACACACGGACGCACGCACGCTCGCACGTACGGACGCACGCACGCAAGCAAGCACGCACACACACACACAGAAACACACCCGCACGCAAACACGCACGCACGCACGCAAACACGCACACAAACACACACACTCACACACACACGCACGCACGCACACACACACATACACACGCACTCACGCACGCACGCACGCACGCACGCACTCACACAAACACACACACCCACGCACGCACGCACGCAGGAACGCACACACACACTCACAGACACACAGACACACACACACAACAACGCACTCACCGCACGCACGCACGCTCACACAATACAACACACGCGCACGTACATCACACACAAACACGCACGCACGCACGCACACACAAACCCGCACGCACGGACGCACGCACAGACGCACAAACGCACACACAAACACACACACAGGCACGCACGCCCGCAATACACCACTGACGAACGCTCACTACGAACGACCGCACGCAAAGGCACGCAGGCACACAGACACGCACGCACGGCAAGCACGCTCAGATGCACACCGACGCACGCACGCACGCACGACCGCACGCACACACACATACACACGCACGTACGCACACACACACATACGCAGGCACTCACGGACGCACGCATGCCAGACACACACACACACAAACACACGCACGCACGAACGCACGCGCGCACACACACACACACACTCGCACGCATACACACACACACACACACGCACCACGCACGCACGCATACAGACGCACATACACACACACACACACGCACGCATGCACGCACGCACGCACACACACACATAAACGCAAGCACGCGCGCACGCACACACACACGAACACACACACACATATGCACGAACACACACACACACGCGCACGCGCGCACGCACGAACTCACGCACACACACACAAACACGCAAGCACGCACGCACGCACGCAGACACAAACACACACACAAACACACGCACGCACGCACGAATGCACGCACGCACACAAACACACACACTCGCACGTACACACACACACACCCGCACGCACGAACGCACGCACACACACACACACACGCACGCACGCACGCACGCTCGCACACACACACACGCACACACAAACACACGCACGAACGAACGCACGCACGCACACACACACGCACTCGCACGCGCACACACACACACACACACACACACACACACCACGCACGCACGCACGCACACAGACGCACATACACACACACACACGCACGCACGAATGCATGCACGCACACACACACACACTCGCACGCACACACACACACATACACACACACGCACGCACGAACGCACACATAAACACATACACACACAGCACGCACGCACACCACACACACACACACACACACACACACACACACACACACACACTCACAGGCACGCACGCACGCACACACACCCACACACACACAAACACACACTAACACACACACAGGCACGCACACACACACACACGCACGCGCGCACGCACGCACGCACGGACGCACACACACACTCACGCACACACACAGACGCACGCACGCACGCACGCAGACACACAAACACACACACACACGCACGCACGCACGCACACACACACACACAAGAACACACACACACACACACGCGCACGCACGCACGCAAGCAAACACACTCCCGCACGCACGCACGCACGCACGCACTCACACACGCACACACACACAATCACACACATACACACACACACACACACACACACACACACACACACGCATATACACAAACACACATACGCACACACTCACGCAGGCACACGCACAAACACACACACACACACACACACACACACACACACACACACACTCACACACAAACACGCACGCACGCACGCACGCACGCACACACACACACACACACACAAACAC
>NW_027264211.1:222500-225000 GCF_036320965.1 Panulirus ornatus | reverse complement strand
GCACGCAGCACACACACAACACACCACACACGCACACAACACCACCACACACACACCACACAGCACGCACACGCACACACCAACACACACACACCCACACACACACACGACTGCACGCACGCACACACACACCACACACACACAACCACCACACCACCACGCCACCACACACCACACAACACCACACACCAACACACCCCCGCACGCACCACGCACGCACACACCAACCACGCAGCACAACACACACAACACGCACCACACGCACGCACGCACCAGCACCACACACACACAAAACACACCCAACCAACACGCACGCACGACCACAACACACACACCACACACAGCACGCAGACCACACACGCACACACACGACACCACCACACAACACACACAACACACCACCACCACCACACACGCACGCACACACACACCAGCACACGCACGCAGCACGCACACCACCAACAACCACCACACACACACACACACAAAAACCACCAACAAACACACACGCACGCACAACACAACACCCAGCACGACGCACGCACAAAACCACACACACACACACACACACACCACCAGCACAACACACACCACGACGCACGCACCACAACCACAAACACAAAACACCACACACACCACCACACCAGCACACACACACACACACACACACGCACACACACACACACCCACACACACAACACACACACACACACCACACAGCAACCACGCACGACACGCACGACACACACACACACAACACACACACAACACGCACGCACGCACACACACACACAACCACGCACTACGCACACGCACACACACACCCACGCACCACCGCACAGCACACACACAACAACGCACAACACACACACACAGCACGCACAGCACGACACCACGCACCCCACACACACCCCACAACACAACACACACACACACCGCGCACTCACGCACGCACAACACGCACACACACACACCACACACACGCACGCACACACACACACAACCACGCACCACTCACACACACCACGCACACACAGCACCACGACACACACACACCACACACCACACACACAGCACAACACACACACACCACACACACGCACGCACCACGCAGCACGCACGCACGACACACACATACGCACACACACACCCCGCACCCACACACCAAACGCACGCACCGCACGCACGCACACCAACGCACACACACACACACACACACACACACACAGGCAACGCACGCACACAGACCACATACACACACCACGAACGCACGAACGCACCGCACGCACACACAACACACACGCACGCACGCAGGCACGCACGCACGCAGACACACACACGCACACACAAACACACGCACGCACGAACGCACGCACGCACACACACAACACAACTCAGCACGCACACACACACACAACACACGCACGCACGCACGCACCACAGCACGCACATACACACCACACGAACGCACGAACCACGCACCACACACACACACACCGCACCACACAACACACACCACGACGCACGCAACCGCACACTAAACACAAAACACACACACCACGCACGCACCACACACACGCAACGCACGCACACAGACACACACACAACACACACACACACACACACACACACACACACACAGCACGCACGCACGCACACACACACACACACACACACACAACGCACGCACACACTAACAAACACACACGCACGCACACACACACACACACGCAACAGCACAAAAAAAAAAAAAAAAAAAAAAAAAAAAAAAAAAAAAAAAAAAAAAAAAAAAAAAAAAAAAAAAAAAAAAAAAAAAAAAAAAAAAAAAAAAAAAAAAAAAAAAAAAAAAAAAAAAAAAAAAAAAAAAAAAAAAAAAAAAAAAAAAAAAAAAAAAAAAAAAAAAAAAAAAAAAAAAAAAAAAAAAAAAAAAAAAAAAAAAAAAAAAAAAAAAAAAAAAAAAAAAAAAAAAAAAAAAAAAAAAAAAAAAAAAAAAAAAAAAAAAAAAAAAAAAAAAAAAAAAAAAAAAAAAAAAAAAAAAAAAAAAAAAAAAAAAAAAAAAAAAAAAAAAAAAAAAAAAAAAAAAAAAAAAAAAAAAAAAAAAAAAAAAAAAAAAAAAAAAAAAAAAAAAAAAAAAAAAAAAAAAAAAAAAAAAAAAAAAAAAAAAAAAAAAAAAAAAAAAAAAAAAAAAAAAAAAAAAAAAAAAAAAAAAAAAAAAAAAAAAAAAAAAAAAAAAAAAAAAAAACCCCCCCCCCCCCCCCCCCCCCCCCCCCCCCCCCCCCCCCCCCCCCCCCCCCCCCCCCCCCCCCCCCCCCCCCCCCCCCCCCCCCCCCCCCCCCCCCCCCCCCCCCCCCCCCCCCCCCCCCCCCCCCCCCCCCCCCCCCCCCCCCCCCCCCCCCCCCCCCCCCCCCCCCCCCCCCCCCCCCCCCCCCCCCCCCCCCCCCCCCCCCCCCCCCCCCCCCCCCCCCCCCCCCCCCCCCCCCCCCCCCCCCCCCCCCCCCCC
>NW_027264211.1:170000-175000 GCF_036320965.1 Panulirus ornatus | reverse complement strand
TGAGTGCGTTTGTGTGTGTGTGTGTTTGTGTGTATGTGTGCGTGCGTGCGTGTGTGCGTGCGTGCGTGCGTACGTGCATGTGTGTGTGTGTGCGTGCGTGAGCGCGTGCGTATGTGTGTGTGCATGTGCGTGTGTGTGTGTGTGTGAATGTGTGTGTGCGTGTGTGTGCCTGCGTGCGTGTGTGCGTGCGGGTATGTGTGTGCTTGCGTGCGTGCGTGCGTGTGTATGTGGGTGTGCGTGCGCGTGCGTGCGCTCTTGCGTCCTTGCGTGTGTGTGTGTGCGTCCATCCGTGTGTGCGTGCGTGCGTATGTGTGTTTATTTGCGTGCGTCCGTGCGTGCGGTTGTGTGTGTGCGTGCGTGCGTGTGTGTGTGTGTGTATGCGTGTTTGAGTGCGTGCGTGGGTGCGTACGTGCGGGTGTGTGTGTGTGCTTGCGTGCGTGTGTGCCTGCGTTCGTGCGTGCGTGCGTACGTGCTTGTGTGTGTGTGTGTTTATCTCTGTGTGTGTGCTTGCGTGCATATGTGTGTGTGTGCGTGTGTGCGTGCTTGCGTGCGTGCGTATATGTGTGTGTGCGTGCGTGCGTGCGTGCGTTTGTGTGTGTATGTGTTTGTGTGTGTGTGTGTGTGCATGCGTGCGTGTGTGCGTGCGTTCGTTCGTGCGTGTGTGTGTGCGTGTGTGCGTGCGTGCGTGCATGTGTGCGTGCGGGTGTGTGTGCGTTTGTGCGTGCGTGCGTGCGTGTGTGCGTGCGGGTGTGTGTGCGTGCGTGTGTGTGTGTTTGTGTGTGCGTGTGTGCGTGCCTGAGTGCGTGCGTGCGTGCGTGTGCGTCCGTGCGTGCGTGCGTGCGTATGTGTGTGTGTTTTCGAGCTTGTGTGTGTGTGTTTGCGTGTGTGCGTGCGTGCGTGCGTGCGTGAGTGCGTGCGGGCGGGCGGTTGTGTGTGTGCGTGCGTGCGTGTGTGTATGTGCGTGTTTGCGTGCGTGCGTGCGTGCGTACGTGCGGGTGTGTGTGTGCTTCCGTGCTTGCGTGCGTGCGTGCTTGCTTGCTTATGTGTATGTATTTGTTTGTCTGTGTGTGTGTTCGTGCGTGCTTGAGTGCATATGTATGTGTGTGTGTGCGTTCGTGCGTGTGTGTGTGTTTGTGTGCGTGCGTGCGTGCGTATGTGTGTGTGTGCGTGCGTGCGTTCGTGCGTGCGTGTGTGTGTGTGTGTGTGTATGCGTGCGTGTGTTTGTGTATGCGTGCTCGCGTGCGTGCGCGCGTGTCTGAGTGCGTTTGTGTGTGTGTGTGTTTGTGTGTATGTGTGCGTGCGTGCGTGTGTGCGTGCGTGCATGCGTACGTGCATGTGTGTGTGTGTGCGTGCGTGAGCGCGTGCGTATGTGTGTGTGCATGTGCGTGTGTGTGTGTGTGTGAATGTGTGTGTGCGTGTGTGTGCCTGCGTGCGTGTGTGCGTGCGGGTATGTGTGTGCGTGCGTGCGTGCGTGCGTATGTATGTGGGTGTGCGTGCGCGTGCGTGCGTGCTTGCGTGCTTGCGTGTGTGTGTGTGCGTCCATCCGTGTGTGCGTGCGTGCGTATGTGTGTTTGTTTGCGTGCGTCCGTGCGTGCGGTTGTGTGTGTGCGTGCGTGCGTGTGTGTGTGTGTATGCGTGTTTGAGTGCGTGCGTGGGTGCGTACGAGCGGGTGTGTGTGTGTGCTTGCGTGCGTGCGTGCCTGCGTTCGTGCTTGCTTGCGTGCGTGCTTGTGTGTGTGTGTGTTTATCTCTGTGTGTGTGCTTGCGTGCATATGTGTGTGTGTGTGCGTGTGTGCGTGCTTGCGTGCGTGCGTATATGTGTGTGTGCGTGCGTGCGTGCGTGCGTTTGTGTGTGTGTTTGCGTGCGTGTGTGAGTGCGTGCGCGGGTACGTGCGTGCGTGCGTGCGTGCTTGCCTGCCTGCGTCCGTTTGTGTGTGTATGTGTTTGTGTGTGTGTGTGTGTGCGTGCGTGCGTGTGTGCGTGCGTTCGTTCGTGCGTGTGTGTGTGCTTGTGTGCGTGCGTGCGTGCATGTGTGCGTGCGGGTGTGTGTGCGTGCGTGCGTGTATGTGTGTGTGTGCGTGTGTGCGTGCGTGAGTGGGTGTGTGCGTGAGGGTTTGTGTGTGTGTGTCCGTGCGTGCGTGCGTGCGTTCGTGCGTGAGTGCGTGCGTGTGTGTGTGCGTGCGTGCGTGAGTGAGTGCGTGCGTATGTGTATGTGTGTACGTGCCTCCGTTTGTGTGT
The DNA here is from genome assembly GCF_036320965.1 of Panulirus ornatus. Taxonomy (NCBI): domain Eukaryota; kingdom Metazoa; phylum Arthropoda; class Malacostraca; order Decapoda; family Palinuridae; genus Panulirus; species Panulirus ornatus. The sequence goes on along the minus strand of NW_027264211.1, from coordinate 172,763 downwards.
GTGTTTGCGTGCGTGTGTGTATGTGTGTGTGTGCGTGCGTGCGTGCGTGCGTGCGTGCGTGCGGCGTGCGTGCGTGTGTGTTTGTGTGTCTGCGTGCGTGCTTGCGTGCGTGTGTGTGTGCTCTTGCGTTCGTGCGTGCGTGCGAGCGCGCGTTTGTGTGTGTGCGTGCGTGCTTGCGTGTGTTCGTGCGTGCGTGTTTGTGAGAGTGCGTGCGTGTGTGTGTGTGTGCGTGTGTACGTGCGTGCGTGCTCGTGTGTGTGTGTTGGTGAGTGTGAGTGTGTGCGTGCGTGAGTGCGTGCGTGCGTGCGTGCGTGCGTGTGTGTGTGCGTGCTTGAGTGTATGAGTTCGTGCCTATGTGTGTGTGTTTGCGTGCGTGCATGTGTGTGTGCGCGTGTGCGTTCGTGCCTGCGTGCGTGCGTGTGTGTGTGTGCGTCTGTGTGTGTATGTGCGTGCGTGCCTGCCTGCCCGCGTGCGTGCATGTGTGTGTGTGTGTTTGCGTGCGTAAGTGCGTGCGTATGTGTGTGTTTGTGCGTGTGTGTGTGTGTCTGTGCGTGTGTGTGTATTTGTGTGCGATTGTGTGTGCGTGCTTGCGTGTGTGCGTGCGGGTATGTGTGTGCGTGAGCTTCGTGCGTGGTGCGTGCGTGTGTGTGATGTGTGTGTGCGGTTGCGCGTGCGGTGCGTGCGTACGTGCGTGCGGCGTGAGTGCGTGTGCAGTCCGTGCGTTTGCGTGCGCGTGTGTGTGTTTTCGTGCGCGTGATAGTGTGTGCGTGCCCGAGTGTGTGTTTGTGTGCCCGTGCGCGCTGCAGTGCGTGCGTTTGCGTGTGTGTGTGTGCTTTCGTGCGTGTGTGCAGTGCGTGCGTATGTGTGTTCAGTTTGCGTGGTGCGTGTGTGTGTGCTATGTTTGCGTGTGTGCGTGCGTGCGTTCTCGTTGCGTCCGTGCGTGTGGTTGTGTGTGGCTTGCCTGCGTGTGTGTTGTGTGGTGTGTCGCGCGTTTGAGTGCGTGCGTGCGTGTGTAACGTGCGGGTGTTTGTGTGCTTTGCGTGACGTGCGTGCTTGTGGGTTGTGTGTTATGTGTGTTTTTCTCTGGTGTTTGCGTACGTGCCGTGGAGTGAATACGTATGTGTGTGTGAGTCGTGCGTGCTGCATATGTGTGTGTTTGTTGCGTGTGTGCGTTCGTGCGTGCTGTGCGTATGGTGGTATGCGTGCGGTGCGAGCGTGAGTGTAGTGTTGTGTGCGTGCGTTGTGTGTGTGAGCTGCTGCTGCGTGCGTTTGTGTGTCGCTGTGTGTGTGTTTGTGTGTGAGCGTGCGTGCTTGTGTGCGTGCGTGCCGTTCGTGCGTGTGGTTGTGTGTGGCGTGCTGTGAGATTGCTGTGCGTGCGTATGTGCGTGCGGGTGTGTGTGCGTTCGTGCGTGTGTGTGGTGAGTGGTTGCGTGCGGGAGGGTGTGTGTGTGTGTTTGTATCCGTGCGTGCGTTCGTGCATGTGCGTGTGCGTGTGTGTGTGAATGTCTGTGTATGTATGTGTGTCCGTGCGTGCTTGTGTGCGTGCCGGTATGTGTGTGCGTGCGTGCGTGAGTGCGTTCGTGTGTGTGTGTCTGTGTTTGTGTGTTTGCCTGCGTTCGTGCGTGCGTATGTGTGTGTGTTTGCGTGCTTGCGTGTGTGTTTCTGTGTTTGCGTGTGTGCGTGCGTGCGGTTGTGTGTATGCGTGCGTGAGTGTGTGTGTGTGTGTGTGCGTGTTTGTGTGCGTGCGTGCGTGCGTACGTGCGGGTGTGCGTGCGTGCGTGTGTGTGTGTTTTTGCGTATGTGCGTGCGTGCGTGAGTGTGTGCGTATGTGTGTGCGTGCGTGCGTGCGTGCGTGTGTGTGTGTGCGTGCGTGTGTGTCTGTGCGTGCGCGCGTGCATGCGTGCGTGCCTGCGTGCGTTTGTGTGTGTTTGTGTGTGTTTGTGCATGCGTGTGTTTGTGCGTGCGTGCGTGTGCGTCCGTGCTTGCGTGCGTGCGTGCGTATGTGTGTGTGTTTGTGCATGTGTGAGTGTGTTTGTGAGTTTGTGTGTGCGTGTGTGTGTGCGTGCATGCGTGTGTTCGTGCGGGTAGGTGTTTGTGTGCGTTCGTTCGTGCGTGCGTGTGTGTGTATTTGTGCGTGCGCGTTCGTGCGTGAGTGCGTACGTGCGTGCCTGCGTGCGTGCGTGCGTGTGCGTCCGTGCATGCCTGCGTGCGTGCGTATGTGTTTGTGTTTGCGTGCGTGCGTGTGTGTGTGTATTTGCGTGTGTGCGTGCGTGCGTGCCGTAATGTGTGTGCGTGCTTGCGTGTGTGTGTGTGTGCGTGTTTGCGTACGTACGTGCGAGTGTGTGTATGTGTGCTTGCGTGCGTGCGTGCTTGCCTGCTTTTGTGTGTGTGTTTTTGTCTGTGTGTGTGTGCTTGCGTGCGTGTGTGCGTGCGTGAGTGCGTGCGTATGTGTGTGTGTATGTGCGTGTGTGTGTGTGTGTGAATGTCTGTGTGCGTATGTGTGTCCGTGCGTGCTTGTGTGCGTGCGGGTATGTGTGTGCGTGCGTCCGTGAGTGCGTTCGTGTGTGTGTGTGTGTGTTTGTGTGTTTGCCTGCGTTCTTGCGTGCGTATGTGTGTGTGTTTGCGTGCTTGCGTGTGTATTTCTGTGTTTGCGTGTGTGCGTGCGTGCGGTTGTGTGTATGCGTGCGTGAGTGTGTGTGTGTGTGTGCGTGTTTGTGTGCGTGCGTGCGTGCGGGTGTGCGTGCGTGCGTGTGTGTGTGTTTT